>NC_056431.1:3028488-3045988 GCF_018296145.1 Oncorhynchus tshawytscha
CTCTCCCCCTCTCTCTCCCTCCCTCTCGCTCTCTCTCTCACTCTCTCTCTCTCTCATTCTCTCTCTCCATCTTTCTTTCCCCTCTCTCTCTCTCTCTCTCTCCCTCTCCCCCTCCCTCTCCCTCTCTCTGCTCTCGCTCTCATCTTTCTTTCCCTCTCTCATTCTCTCTCTCATTTCTCTCTCTCTCTGTCTCTCTCTCTCTCTCTCTGTCTCTCTCTCTCTCTCTCTCTCTCTCTCTGTCTCTCTGTCTCTCTCTCTTGCTCTCTCTCTCTGCTCTCTCTGTCTCTCTCTCTCTCTCTCTCTCTCTCTCTCTGTGCTCTCACTCCATTTGCATCCATGGCTCCCTGGTGCAACAACCCTTTACCACTCTCCTCCCTCTCTCCTTTCCTCCCTCTATATAAATATAGTTCCCTTGAAGCGTTTTATGATTTTTTTTCTCTTCCTCTCAGAATTGCAAGAGTACTGGAGGGAACGAAGTGATGTAACGAGAAAAAGAGTGAGAATGGGAGAGAGAGTGTAAGAGAATAGAGGATGGCAGGGAGATGTGTATCTTCTCCCCTCATATACACGAGAGAGAGGGATAGAAAGGGAAAGGAGGAGAAGAGGACTGAAAGAGGAGGCATTAATGAAGGAAAAGAGGAGATTAGGGAGGGATGGAGAGGAAGCGTGAAGGAGTGATGGAGAGAGAGGGAGACGTTGGAGCAGCATTTTGATCTTCATTCAATAATTGAATAATAATCTCCCTGGAGACGTGACCTAGAACTGAGAGAGTGATAGGAAGAGAGAGAGAGAGAGAGAGAGCGATAGATGGAGGGAGAGAGATGGAGAGAGAGAGAGAAAGAGAGAGAGAGAGAGAGATGAAGAGGGGAGAAAAGGGGAGAAAAAAACAGTGAAGAGATGGAATGAAAGAGTGATGGAGAGAGAGGGATGGAGGGGAGAGTGATGGAGAGAGGTGAAATAGAAGCGAGATGGAGAGAAGGAGGGGAGAGTGATGGAGAGAGAGAGAGATGGAGGGGAGAGTGATGGAGAGAGAGAGATGGAGTGGAGAGTGATGGAGAGAGGTGAAATAGAAGCGAGATGGAGAGAAGGAGGGGGAGTAATGGAGAGAGAGAGAGATGGAGGGGAGAGTGATGGAAAGAGGTGAAATAGAAGCGAGATGGAGGGGAGTGTGATGGAGAGAGAGAGAGAGATGGAGGGGAGAGTGATTGGGAGAGGTGAAATAGAAGCAAGATGGAGAGAAGGAGGGGAGAGTGATGGAGAGAGACAGAGAGAGAGATGGAGGGGAGAGTGGTGGAGAGAGGTGAAATAGAAGCGAGATGGAGAGAAGGAGCGGAGAGTGATGGAGAGAGAGAGAGATGGAGGGGAGAGTGATGAGAGAGAGAGAGATGGAGGGGAGAGTGATGGAGAGAGGTGAAATAGAAGCGAGATGGAGAGAAGGAGGGGAGAGTGATGGAGAGAGAGAGAGATGGAGGGAGAGTGATGGAGAGAGGTGAAATAGAAGCGAGATGGAGAGAAGGAGGAGAGAGTGATGGAGAGAGAGAGAGATGGAGGGGAGAGTGGTGGAGAGAGAGAAGGAGGGGAGAGTAATGGAGAGAGAGAGAGATGGAGGGAGAGTGATGGAGAGAGAGAGAGAGATGGAGGGAGAGTGATGGAGAGAGGTGAAATAGAAGCGAGATGGAGAGAAGGAGGAGAGAGATGGAGAGAGCGAGAGAGAGAGAGAGAGAGAGATGGAGGGAGAGTGGTGGAGAGAGAGAGATGGAGGGAGAGTGATGGAGAGAAAGAGAGAGAGATGGAGGGGAGAGTGGTGGAGAGAGAGAAGGAGGGGAGAGTAATGGAGAGAGAGAGAGATGGAGGGGAGAGTGATGGAGAGAGAGAGATGGAGGGGAGAGTGGTGGAGAGAGAGAGAAGGAGGGGAGAGTGATTGGAGAGAGAGAGAGAGATGGAGGGGAGAGTGGTGGAGAGAGAGAAGGAGGGGAGAGTAATGGAGAGAGAGAGATGGATGGGAGAGTGATGGAGAGAGAGAGATGGAGGGAGAGTGATGGAGAGAGAGAGAGAGATGGAGGGAGAGTGGTGAGAGAGAGAGAAGGAGGGGAGAGTAATGAGAGAGAGGGAGAGAAGGAGGGGAGAGTAATGGAGAGAGAGAGATGGAGGGGAGAGTAATGGAGAGAAGGAGGGAGAGTAATGGAGAGATGGGGGAGAGTAATGGAGAGAAGGAGGGGAGAGTAATGGAGAGATGGGGGGAGAGTAATGGAGAGAGGTGAAATAGAAGCGAGATGGAGAGAAGGAGGGCCAGAGGGGAGCTGGAGATTGCAGTGTCACTCTGCTGACCCCTTGTGAATTCATATGGCCTTTATGTGTTTCTGTGTTTGTGTGTGTGTGTGTGTGTGTGTGTGTGTGTGTGTGTGTGTGTGTGTGTGTGTGTGTGTGTGTGTGTGTGTGTGTGTGTGTGTGTGTGTGTGTGTGGGATGATTTAGAACTGTGCAGCTTCTCTTGGTCACACAGACAGGGAGGGGCTTGTTTTTGAGCTGAGGAGAAAAATAAGAGCTTTTCATGTCATGGAAGAATCCATCTCCTCCTGTCACACACACACACACACGCACACACACACACACACGGCCCACCTCTCCCTGTCAGCCAGAGTCTTTTTAGGAGTGATGCTGATATATGAGCTTGGGGAACGTCGCTTGAATGTTGACATGTGATGTGTGTGCGACGTTGTGTTAACGTTGATATACGAGCTGTGGATATATAGGGGCAAGTGGTGTGTGTGTGTGTGGGGGGGGTCCAGAGCTCCTCTGACACCGTGTGTGTGTGTGTGTAGGGTCCAGAGCTCCTCTGACACTCTGAAAGCTAGTTTGTGACCCTGGGGTCCTTGAGTCTGGCTCTGTTCCTCTTCAATACCTCTCTCTCCTCACACACTCTCTCTGTACCTCAATCTCTCTACACACACTCAATTCAATTCAACATCAATTCAATACCTCTCTCTACACACACTTAATTCAATTCATAATCAATTCAATACCTCTCTCTACACACACTTAATTCAATTCATAATCAATTCAATACCTCTCTCTACACACACTTAATTCTATTTCACTTTGAATTTAAGGGCTTTATTATCATGGGAAACATGTTTTTACGTCGCCAAAGCAAGTGAAGTAGATAATAAACAAACGTGAAATAAACAATAAAAATGAACAGTAAACATTACACTCACAGAAGAATGAATATATTTCAAATGTCATATTGTATATATATTATATGCAAATGGTTAAAGTACAAAAGGGAAAATAAATCAACACAAATATGGGTTGTATTTACAATGGTGTTTGTTCTTCACTGGTTGCCCTTTTCTTGTGGCAACAGGTCACAAATCTTGCTGCTGTGATGCACACTGTGGAATTTCACCCAGTAGATATGGGAGTTTATCAAAATTGGATTTGTTTTTGAATTCTTTGTGGATCTGTGTAATCTGAGGGAAATATATCTCTCTAATATGGTCATACATTGGGCAGGAGGTTAGGAAGTGCAGCTCAGTTTCCACCTCATTTTGTGGGCAGTGTGCACATAGCCTGTCTTCTCTTGAGAGCCATGTCTGCCTACTGTGGCTTTTCTCAATGGCAAGGCTATGCTCACTGAGTCTGTACATAGTCAAAGCTTTCCTTAAGTTTGGGTCAGTCACAGTGGACAGGTATTCTGCCGCTGTGTACTCTCTGTTTAGGGCCAAATAGCATTCTAGTTTGCTCTGTGTTTTTGTTAATTCATTCCATTGTATCAAGTAATTATCTTTTTGTTTTCTCATGATTTGGTTGGGTCTAATTGTGGTGTTGTCCTGGGGCTCTGTAGGGTGTGTTTGTGTTTGTGAACAGAGCCCCAGGACCAGCTTGCTTAGGGCACTCTTCTCCAGGTTCATCTCTCTGTAGGTGATGGCTTTGTTATGGAAGGTTTGGGAATCGCTTATTTGTAGGTGGTTGTAGAATTTAACGGCTCTTTTCTGGATTTTGATCATTAGTGGGTATCGGCCTAATTCTCTATATGCATTACTTGATGTTTTACATCGTACATTTTAGCAGAATTCTGCCTGCAGAGTCTCAATTTGATATTTGTCCCATTTTGTGAATTCTTCGTTGGTGAGCGGACCCCAGACTTCACAACCATAAAAGGCAGTTTGTTTTAGCCAGATCCTCATTGGTATGTCGAATTGTACGTTCCTTTTGATGGCGTAAAAGGCCCTTCTTGCCTTGTCTCTCAGATCGTTCACAGCTTTGTGGAAGTTACCTGTGGCGCTGATGTTTAGGCCAAGGTGTGTCTAGTTTTTGTGTGCTCTATGGCAACACAGTCTCTCTCCATTTCTCTCTCAACACTCTCTCTCTCTCTATCCTCTCTCTCTCTCCTCCCTCTCTCTCCACACACTCTCTCTCTATCCTCTCTCTCTCTATCCTCTCTCTCTCTCCTCCCTCTCTCTCCACACACTCTCTCTCTCCCTCTCCCTCTCTCTCCACACACTTACTCCCTCTCCACACTCTCTCTCTCTCCCTCTCTCTCCACACACTTACTCCCTCTCCACACTCTCTCTCTGCCTCTCCCTCTCTCTCCACATGCTCTCTCTCCCTCTCTCTCCACACACTCTTACTCCCTCTCCACACTCTCTCTAACCTCCCTCTTTCTCCACACACTCTCTCTCCCTCTCTCTCTCCCTCTCTCTCTCCCTACACATACTCTCTCCCTCTCTCTACACACACACTCTTTGCATCCTGTATGCTGTGGATGTACTTATCTGCAATCAGGGGACAACAACAGAGACACAAACTCAAGCAAAAACACAGTCAGTCACACTATCACTTGTAGTGAACACACACTCACATGTCTGAGATCTCTATGTCAGGAGGCAGGACTGTTTAACAGGGTGGGATTGGTCAGGAGGCAGGACTGTTTAACCTCCCTGGGGTAGGCGGGACGCTTGCGTCCCACATGGCCAATAGCCAGGGAAAATGCAGAGCTCCAAAATCAAATACATTTCTATAAAAATCAAACTTTCATTAAATTACACATGCAAGATAGCAAATTAACGCTACACTCGTTGTGAATCCAGCCAACATGTCAGATTTCAAAAAGGCTTTTCGGCGAAAGAATAAGATGCTATTATCTGATGATAGAACAACAGTAAACAATGAGAGTAGCATATTTCAGCTCTGCAGGCGCGACACAACGCAGAAATAAAAATATAAATCATGCCTTACCTTTGACAAGCTTCTTCTGTTGGCACTCCAATATGTCCCATAAACATCACAAATGGGCCTTTTGTTCGATTAATTCCGTCGATATATATCCAAAATGTCACCGCTTCCAACTTACTCAACGTCACTACAAAATTTCTCAAAAGTTACCTGTAAACTTTGCCAAAACATTTAAAACTACTTTTGTAATACAACTTCAGGTATTTCTAAACGTATATAATCGATCAAATTGAAGACGGGATGATTTGTGTTCAATACAGGAGCAAAACAAACTGACGCTACTTTTCTGGTTACGCGCCTCTATCAAAAGGTACACATGAAGTGACGTTCGTTCTGAGCTATGGTACTTCTTCATTACACAAAGGAAAAACCTCAACCAATTTCTACAAACTGGTGACATCCAGTAGAAGCGGTAGGAACTGCAGGAAAGTCGAATTCTGGATTTCCCATGAAAACATATTGAAAAGACAGTTCCTAAAAAAACATCTGGATGGTTTGTCCTCGGGGTTTCGCCTGCTAAATAAGTTCTGTTATACTCACAGACATCATTCAAACAGTTTTAGAAACTTCAGAGTGTTTTCTATCCAATACTAAATATAATATGCATATATTAGGATCTGGGACAGAGTAGGAGGCAGTTCAGTTTGGTCATGCTATTTATCCAAAAGTGAAAATGCTGCCCCCTACCCAAAACAGGTTAACAGGGTGTGATTGGTCGGGAGGCAGGACTGTGTAACAGGGTGTGAGTGGTCAGGAGGCAGGACTCTGTAACAGGTTGTGATTGGTCAGGAGGCAGGACTGTGTGTAACAGGGTGTGATTGGTCAGGAGGCAGGACTCTGTAACAGGTTGTGATTGGTCAGGAGGCAGGACTGTGTGTAACAGGGTGTGATTGGTCAGGAGGCAAGACTGTGTAACAGGGAATGATTGGTCAGGAGGATAGAGAGTGAAGAGTGTGACTCTGGTTATAAACATGACACCTAACTTGACTCTGACTTGACAACAGAATCCTGCAGTGACAGCCCTGCCCAGAGTCAGCTTGGGGATGTTTCTCTATACATACACACAGATGGAGAGATAGACATACTGATTGATTGCTTGGTTGATTGATAGATTTACATACTGATTGATTGATTAGATGATTGCTCCTAACGTCCCACCTCTCCTCTGCTGTGTCTCTCCAGTCTGCGTAGGGAGGGCTACACGGTGCAGGTGAACGTGAATGACTACCTGGACATCTACTGTCCCCACTACAATGACAGCCAGCGCGTGGTGGGCACCGGGGAGCAGTACATCCTCTACATGGTCAGCTACCGTGGTTACAGGACCTGTGACCCCCAGCTGGGCTTCAAGAGGTGGGAGTGTAACCGCCCCCACGCACCAATCAAGTTCTCAGAGAAGTTCCAACGCTACAGCGCCTTCTCCCTGGGCTACGAGTTCCACGTGGGTCAGGAGTATTACTACATCTGTGAGTATACTACTATACTACTACCACTACCACGTGGGTCAGGAGTATTACTACATCTGTGAGTATACTACTATACTACTACCACTACCACGTGGGTCATACATCTGTGAGTATACTACCATACTACTACCACTACCACGTGGGTCAGGAGTATTACTACATCTGTGAGTATACTACTATACTACTACCACTACCACGTGGGTCAGGACTATTACTACATCTGTGAGTATACTACTATACAACTATCATACTACTACCACTACCACGTGGGTCAGGAGTATTACTACATCTGTGACTATACTACTATACTACTACCACTACCATGTGGGTCAGGAGTATTACTACATCTGTGAGTATACTACTATACTACTACCACTACCACGTGGGTCAGGAGTATTACTACATCTGTGAGTATACTACTATACTACTATCATACTACTACCACATGGGTCAGGAGTATTACTACATCTGTGAGTATACTACTATACTACTACCACTACCACATGGGTCAGGAGTATTACTACATCTGTGAGTATACTACTATACAACTATCATACTACTACCACTACCACGTGGGCCAGGAGTATTACTTCATCTGTGAGTATACTACTATACTACTATCATACTACTACCACTACCACGTGGGTCAGGAGTATTACTACATCTGTGAGTATACTACTATACTACTATCATACTACTACCACTACCACGTGGGCCAGGAGTATTACTACGTATGTGAGTATACTACTATACTACTATCATGCTACCACTTGGGCCAGGAGTATTACTATATCTTTGAGTATACTACTATACTACTATCATACTACTACCACGTGGGCCAGGAGTATACATATGTCTGTGAGTATAGATATTGCCAGTACTTTAATATACAACTTCTATTCAACTATCATATACCACTATGAAATACACATTTGTGTGTATTGGTATTATTACTATATTACTACTAATATAATACTTCTACTATACTATTGCTACAGTACAACACTACCACATACCATGGGTGAGGAGTACTACTGTGTCAGTTCTAGTGGTGTCCTAAATGCCATCATCATGTGTGCACGCTGGTGGCATGTTTGAATCTTTCTGGTTTATTAAATGTTTGTTTGTAAACAGCTACACCCACTCATCACCACGGTCGCAGCTGCCTCAGACTGAGAGTTTATGTCTGCTGCTCCACAGGTGAGGCACACACACACACACACACACACACACACACACACACACACACACACACACACACACACACACACACACACACACACACACACACACACACAAACACCACACTCTCCCTTTCTCTCTCTCTCTCTCTCTCTCTCTGTCTCTCTCTCGCTCCCACATTCTCTCTCTACTACTCTTTCTCTCTCTCTCTCTCTCTCTCTCTCTCAATTTAATTCAAGGGGCTTTATTAGCATGGGAAACATGTGTTAACATTGCCAAAGCAAGTGGGGTAGATAATATACAAAAGTGAAATAAACAATAAAAATTGACAGTAAACATTACACATACAGAAATTTCAAAACAATAAATACATTACAAATGTCATATATATATATATATATATATATACAGTGTTGTAATAATGTACAAATGGTTAAAGTACACAAGGGAAAATAAATAAGCATAAATATGGGTTGTAATTTACAATGGTGTTTGTTCTTCACTGGTTGCCCTTTTCTTGTGGCAACAGGTCACAAATCTTGCTGCTGTGATGGCACACTGTGGAATTTCACCCAGTAGATATGGGAGTTTTTCAAAATTTGATTTTTTGAGAGCCATGTCTGCCTACGGCGGCCTTTCTCAATAGCAAGGCTATGCTCACTGAGTCTGTACATAGTCAAAGCTTTCCTTAATTTTGGGTCAGTCACAGTGGTCAGGTATTCTTCCGCTGTGTACTCTCTGTGTAGGGCCAAATAGCATTCTAGTTTGCTCTGTTTTTTTGTTAATTATTTCCAATGTGTCAAGTAATTATCTTTTTGTTTTCTCATGATTTGGTTGGGTCTAATTGTGGTGTTGTCCTGGGGCTCTGTAGGGTGTGTTTGTGTTTGTGAACAGAGCCCCAGGACCAGCTTGCTTAGGGCACTCTTCTCCAGGTTCATCTCTCTGTAGGTGATGGCTTTGTTATGGAAGGTTTGGGAATCGCTTCCTTTAGGTGGTTGTAGAATTTAAAGGCTCTTTTCTGGATTTTGATAATTAGTGGGTATCGGCCTAATTCTGCTCTGCATGCATTATTTGGTGTTTTACGTTGTACACGGAGGATATTTTTGCAGAATTCTGCGTGCAGAGTCTCAATTTGGTGTTTGTCCCATTTTGTGAAGTCTTGGTTGGTGAGCGGACCCCAGACCTCACAACCATAAAGGGCAATGCGCTCTATGACTGATTCAAGTATTTTTAGCCAAATCTTAATTGGTATTTTGAAATTTATGTTCTTTTTGATGGCATAGAATGCCCTTCTTGCCTTGTCTCTGAGATCATTCACAGCTTTGTGGAAGTTACCTGTGGCGCTGATGTTTAGGCCAAGGTATGTATAGTTTTTTGTGTGCTCTAGGGCAACAGTGTCTAGATGGAATTTGTATTTGTGGTCCTGGTGACTGGACCTTTTTTGGAACACCATTATTTTGGTCTTACTGAGATTTACTGTCAGGGCCCAGGTCTGACAGAATCTGTGCAGAAGATCTAGGTGCTGCTGTAGGCCCTCCTTGGTTGGGGACAGAAGCACCAGATCATCAGCAAACAGCAGACATTTGACTTCGGATTCTAGCAGGGGGAGGCCGGGTGCTGCAGACTTTTCTAGTGCCCGCGCCAATTCGTTGATATATACAGTGCCTTGCGAAAGTATTCGGCCCCCTTGAACTTTGCGACCTTTTGCCACATTTCAGGCTTCAAACATAAAGATATAAAACTGTATTTTTTGTGTGAAGAATCACAAACAAGTGGGACACAATCATGAAGTGGAATGACATTTATTGGATATTTCAAACTTTTTTAACAAATCAAAAACTGAAAAATTGGGCGTGCAAAATTATTCTACTACTCCCACCCCCCCTCTCTCTCTATCTCTCTCTCTATCTCTCTCTCCTACCCTCTCTCTCTCTCTATCTCCTACCCTCTATCTCTCTCTCTATCTCTCTCTCTATCTCTCTCTCCTACCCTCTCTCTCTCTCTATCTCCTACCCTCTATCTCTCTCTCTATCTCTCTCTCTATCTCTCTCTCCTACCCTCCCTCTCTCTCTCTCTCTCTCTATCTCTCTCTCTATCTCTCTCTATCTCTCTCTCCTACCCTCCCTCTCTCTCTCTATCTCTCTCTCTATCTCTCTCTATCTCTCTCTCCTACCCTCTCTCTCTCTATCTCTCTCTATCTCTCTCTCCTACCCTCCCTCTCTCTCTCTATCTCTCTCTCTATCTCTCTCTATCTCTCTCTCCTACCCTCTCTCTCTCTCTCTCTCTATCTCTCTCTCTATCTCTCTCTCTATCTCTCTCTCCTACCCTCTCTCTCTCTATCTCTCTCTAAAACATGCACAGCTCTTTATACTCTGCTGAGTTTCCCTTGCAGCATTTCTCTCAAAGTAGAGTACAGATCTACTTCTCCTCCAGCCACTGGTTCTCTCTCTTACCTCACAGATACAGTAGGCACTCTAACAGTACTGCTCAGAGGAGAGAACCAAAGCTAACATTGAAAATGAACACATCCCTCCCCCTCCTTCCCTCCCCTCCCCCCTATTTCGCTCAGTCAGAATTCATTTATTCCAATGTGTGGTCACCTCTCTCTAGTTCAGCTTTGATCCTGTAGTTCAACGAGCCAGTCCTCTCAACTATCTCTCTCCCTCTCTCTCTCCCTACACATACTCTCTCCCTCTCTCTACACACACACTCTTTGCATCCTGTATGCTGTGGATGTACTTATCTGCAATCAGGGGACAACAACAGAGACACAAACTCCCTCTCTCTCTCTCTATCACTCTCCCTTCCTCTCTCTCCCTCTCTTATTCCACATACAAACCATTCCTCACAAGCACTGGCTGATTCTGTCTCTGTCTCTGTCCTACCCTGTTTCTGTCTCTGTCCTTCCCTATTTCTGTATCTGTCCTTCCCTGTCTCTGTCTCTGTCCTTCCCTGTTTCTGTCTCTGTCTCTATCCTCCCCTGTTTCTGTCTCTGTCCTTCCCTGTCTCTGTCTCTGTCCTCCCCTGTTTCTGTCTCTGTCTCTGTTCTTCCCTGTTTCTGTCTCTGTCCTCCCCTGTTTCTGTTTCTGTCTCTGTCCTTCCCTGTTTCTGTCTCTGTCCTTCCCTGTTTCTGTTTCTGTCTTCCCTGTTTCTGTCTCTGTCCTCCCTGTTTCTGTTTCTGTCTCTGTCTCCCCTGTTTCTGTTTCTGTTTCTGTCCTTCCCTGTTTCTGTTTCTGTCCTCTGTTTCTGTTTCTGTCCTTCCTGTTTCTGTCTCTGTCCTCCCCTGTTTCTGTTTCTGTCTCTGTCCTCCCCTGTTTCTGTTTCTGTCTCTGTGCATCTCTGTTTCTGTCTCTGTCCTTCCCTGTTTCTGTCTCTGTCCTCCCCTGTTTCTGTCTCTGTCTCTGTCTCCCTGTGTCTGTCTCTCTGTCTCTGTCTCTCTGTTTCTGTCTCTGTCTCTCTGTTTCTGTCTCTGTCTCTGTCCTCCCTGTTTCTGTCTCTCTGTCTCTGTCCTCCCTGTTTCTGTCTCTGTCCTCTGTTTCTGTCTCTGTCTCTGTCCTCTCTGTTTCTGTCTCTGTCCTCTCTGTTTCTGTCTCTGTCTCTGTCTCTCTGTTTCTGTCTCTGTCTCTGTCTTCTCTGTTTCTGTCTCTGTTTCTGTCTGTCTCTGTCTCTGTCTCTCTGTTTCTGTCTCTGTCTCTGTCCTCTCTGTCTCTGTCTCTGTCTCTCTGTTTCTGTTTCTGTCTCTCTGTTTCTGTTTCTGTCTCTGTCTGTCTCTGTTTCTGTTTCTGTCTCTGTCCTTTCTGTCTCTCTGTCTCTGTCTCTCTGTTTTTGTGTGTCTGTCTCTGTCTCTCTGTTTCTGTCTCTGTCTCTCTGTCTCTCTGTTTCTGTTTCTGTCTCTGTTCTTCTCTGTTTCTGTCTCTGTCTCTCTGTTTCTGTTTCTGTCTCTGTCTCTCTGTTTCTGTCTCTGTTTCCTGTTTCTGTTTCTGTCTCTGTCTCTATCTCTTCTGTTTCTGTCTCTGTTTCTGTCTCTCTGTCTCTGTCTCTCTCTCTGTCTTCTGTCTGTCTCTGTCTCTCTGTTTCTGTCTCTCTGTCTCTGTCTCTGTCTCTCTGTTTCTGTCTCTCTCTCTGTCTCTCTGTTTCTGTTTCTGTCTCTGTCTCTGTTTCTCTTTTCTGTCTCTGTCTCTGTCTCTCTGTCTCTGTCTCTCTGTTTCTGTCTCTGTCTCTGTTTCTGTCTCTCTGTGTCTCTGTCTCTGTTTCTGTTTCTGTCTCTCTGTTCTTCCTCTGTTTCTGTCTCTGTCTCTCTGTTTCTGTGTCTCTGTTCTGTCTCTCTGTTTCTGTCTCTGTTTCTGTCTTCTGTCTCTGTCTCTCTGTTTCTGTCTCTCTGTTTCTGTCTCTCTGTTTCTGTCTCTCTGTTTCTGTTTCTGTCTCTGTCTCTCTGTTTCTGTTTCTGTCTCTGTCTCTCTGTCTTTCTGTTTCTGTCTCTCTGTCTTTCTGTTTCTGTTTCTGTCTCTGTCTCTCTGTCTTTCTGTTTCTGTCTCTCTGTCTTTCTGTTTCTCTGTCGCTCTGTTTCTGTCTCTCTGTTTCTGTCTCTCTGTTTCTCTGTCTCTCTGTTTCTGTCTCTCTGTTTCTGTCTCTCTGTTTCTGTCTCTGTCTCTCTGTTTCTGTTTCTGTCTCTGTCTCTCTGTTTCTGTTTCTGTCTCTGTCTCTCTGTTTCTGTTTCTGTTTCTGTCTCCCTGTTTCTGTCTCTCTGTCTCTGTCTCTCTGTTTCTGTCTCTGTCTCTGTTTCTCTCTGTTTCTGTCTCTGTCTCTGTCTCTCTGTTTCTGTCTCTGTCTCTGTCCTTTCTGTTTCTGTTTCTGTTTCTGTCTCTCTGTTCTTCTCTGTTTCTGTCTCTCTGTCTCTCTGTTTCTGTTTCTGTCTTCTCTGTTTCTGTCTCTCTGTTTCTGTTTCTGTTTCTGTCTCTCTGTCCTCTGTTTCTGTTTCTGTCTCTGTCTCCCCTGTTTCTGTTTCTGTCTCTCTGTTTCTGTTTCTGTCTCTGTCTCCCTGTTTCTGTCTCTGTCTCTCTGTTCTGTCTCTCTGTCTCTCTGTTTCTGTCTCTGTCTCTGTCTGTCTCTCTGTTTCTGTCTCTCTGTTTCTGTCTCTCTCTGTCTTCTGTCTCTCTCTCTGTCTCTCTGTTCTCTGTTTCTGTCTCTCTGTTTCTGTCTCTCTGTCTCTCTGTTTCTGTTTCTCTCTCTCTGTCTCTCTGTTTCTGTCTCTGTCTCTGTCTCTCTGTTTCTGTCTCTGTCTCTCTGTTTCTGTCTCTCTGTTTCTGTCTCTCTGTTTCTGTCTCTGTCTCTGTCTCTCTGTTTCTTCTGTCTCTGTCTCTCTGTTTCTGTCTCTGTCTCTGTCTCTCTGTCTCTCTGTCTCTGTCTCTCTGTTTCTCTCTCTCTCTCTGTTTCTGTCTCTCTGTTTCTGTCTCTTTCTGTTTCTGTTTCTGTCTCTGTCTCTTCTGTCTCTCTGTTTCTGTCTCTCTGTTTCTGTTTCTCTCTGTTTCTGTCTCTCTGTTTCTGTCTCTCTGTCTCTCTGTTTCTGTTTCTGTCTCTCTGTCTTCTGTTTCTGTCTCTGTCTCTCTGTTTCTGTTTCTGTCTCTGTCTTCTCTGTTTCTGTCTCTGTCTTCTGTTTCTGTCTCTGTCTCTGTCTCTCTGTCTTCTGTCTCTGTCTCTGTTTCTTTCTGTTTCTGTCTCTGTCTCTGTGTCTCTGTCTCTCTGTTTCTGTCTCTGTCTCTGTCTCTCTGTCTCTCTGTTTCTGTTCTCTGTTTCTGTCTCTGTTTCTGTTTCTGTCTCTCTGTTTCTCTCTCTGTTTCTGTCTCTGTCTCTGTCTCTCTGTTTCTGTCTCTCTGTCTCTGTCTCTCTCTGTTTCTGTCTCTGTCTCTGTCCTCTGTCTCTCTGTTTCTGTTCTCTGTCTCTGTCTCTCTGTTTCTGTCTCTGTCTCTCTGTTTCTGTCTCTCTGTTTCTGTCTCTGTTTCTGTCTTCTGTTTCTGTCTCTGTCTCTCTGTTTCTGTTTCTGTCTCTCTGTTTCTGTTCTCTGTTTCTGTCTCTGTCTCTCTGTTTCTGTTTCTGTTTCTGTCTCTGTTTCTGTCTCTGTCTCTGTTTCCTCTCTCTGTTTCTGTCTCTGTTTCTGTCTCTCTGTTTCTGTCTCTGTTTCTGTCTCTCTCTCTGTTTCTGTCTCTGTCTCTGTTCTCTGTCTCTGTTTCTGTTTCTGTCTCTGTCTCTCTGTTTCTGTCTCTGTTTCTGTCTCTGTTTCTGTCTCTCTGTTTCTGTTCTCTGTCTCTGTTTCTGTCTCTCTGTCTCTCTGTTTCTCTCTGTTTCTGTCTTCTGTCTCTGTCTCTCTGTTTCTGTCTCTCTGTTTCTGTCTCTCTGTTTCTGTCTCTGTCTCTGTCTCTCTGTTTCTGTCTCTGTCTCTGTCTCTCTGTTTCTGTCTCTGTTTCTGTCTCTCTGTCTCTGTTTCTGTCTCTCTGTCTCTGTCTCTCTGTTTCTGTTCTCTGTTTCTGTCTCTGTCTCTGTTCTCTCTCTCTGTTTCTGTCTCTGTTTCTGTTTCTGTCTGTCCCTGTTTCTGTCTCTCTGTCTCTCTGTTTCTGTTTCTGTCTCTGTCTCTCTGTTTCTGTTTCTGTCTCTGTCTCTCTGTTTCTGTTTCTGTTTCTGTCTCTCTGTTTCTGTTTCTGTCTCTGTCTCTCTGTTTCTGTCTCTGTCTCTCTGTTTCTGTCTCTGTCTTCTGTTTCTGTTTCTGTCTCTCTGTCTTTCTGTTTCTCTCTCTGTTTCTGTCTCTCTGTTTCTGTCTCTGTTTCTGTCTCTCTGTTTCTGTCTCTGTCTGTCTCTGTTTCTGTCTCTCTGTCTCTCTGTTTCTGTCTCTGTCTCTCTGTTTCTGTCTCTGTTTCTGTCTCTCTGTCTCTCTGTTTCTGTCTCTGTCTCTCTGTTTCTGTTTCTGTCTCTCTGTTTCTGTCTCTGTCTCTCTGTCTCTCTGTTTCTGTCTCTCTGTCTCTCTGTTTCTGTCTCTCTGTTTCTGTCTCTCTGTTTCTGTCTCTCTGTTTCTGTCTCTCTGTCTCTGTCTCTGTTTCTGTCTCTGTCTCTCTGTTTCTGTCTCTGTCTCTGTCTCTCTGTTTCTGTCTCTCTGTCTCTCTGTTTCTGTCTCTGTCTCGTCTGTTTCTGTCTCTGTCTCTCTGTTTCTGTCTCTCTTGTCTCTGTCTCTCTGTCTCTGTCTCTGTCTCTCTGTCTTCTGTCTCTGTCTCTCTGTCTCTCTGTTTCTGTCTCTCTGTTTCTGTCTCTCTGTTTCTGTCTCTGTTTCTGTCTCTGTTTCTGTTTCTGTCTCTGTCTCTCTGTTTCTGTCTCTGTCTCTCTGTTTCTGTTTCTGTCTCTGTTTCTGTCTCTGTTTCTGTCTCTGTCTCTGTTTCTGTTTCTGTCTCTGTTTCTGTCTCTCTGTTTCTGTTTCTCTCTGTTTCTTCTCTCTGTTTCTGTCTCTCTCTCTCTCTGTCTCTGTTTCTGTCTCTGTTCTGTCTCTCTGTTTCTGTCTCTCTGTTCTGTCCTCTGTTTCTGTCTCTCTGTCTCTGTCTCTCTGTTTCTGTCTCTCTCTGTCTCTGTCTCTCTGTTTCTGTCTCTCTGTTCTGTCTCTCTGTTTTCTGTCTGTCCCTCTGTCTCTCTGTTTCTGTTTCTGTTTCTGTCTCTGTTTCTGTCTCTCTGTTTCTCTCTGTTTCTGTTTCTGTCTCTCTGTTTCTGTCTCTGTCTCTCTGTTTCTGTCTCTCTGTCTTCTGTCTCTCTGTCTCTGTTTCTCTCTGTTTCTGTCTCTGTCTCTGTCTTCTCTGTTTCTGTCTCTCTGTCTCTGTCTCTCTGTTTCTGTCTCTCTGTTTCTGTCTCTCTGTTTCTCTCTCTCTGTTTCTGTCTCTGTTTCTGTCTCTCTCTCTGTTTCTGTCTCTCTGTTTCTGTCTCTCTGTTTCTTTCTGTCTCTCTGTTTCTGTCTCTGTTCTTCTGTTTCTGTCTCTGTTTCTGTTTCTGTCTCTGTCTCTGTCTCTCTGTTTCTGTCTCTCTGTCCTTCTCTGTTTCTGTCTCTCTGTCTCTGTCTCTCTGTTTCTGTCTCTCTGTCTCTGTCTCTCTGTTTCTGTCTCTGTCTCTGTCTCTCTGTTTCTGTCTCTGTCTCTGTTTCTGTCTCTCTGTTTCTGTCTCTCTGTCTCTGTCTCTCTGTCTCTGTTTCTGTCTCTGTCTTCTCTGTTTCTGTCTCTGTCTCTCTCTGTTTCTGTCTCTGTCTCTGTCTCTCTGTTTCTTCTCTGTCTCTGTCTCTCTGTTTCTGTCTCTGTCTTCTGTCTCTCTGTCTGTCTCTGTCTTCTCTCTGTTTCTGTCTCTGTTTCTGTTTCTGTTTCTGTCTCTGTTTCTTCTGTCTCTGTTCTCTGTTTCTGTCTCTCTGTTTCTGTCTCTCTGTCTCTCTGTTTCTGTCTCTCTCTCTCTGTTTCTGTCTCTCTCTCTGTCTCTGTCTCTGTTTCTGTTCTCTGTCTCTCTGTTTCTGTTTCTGTCTCTCTGTTTCTGTCTTCTGTTTCTGTCTCTCTGTTTCTGTTCTCTGTCTCTGTCTCTCTGTTTCTGTCTCTGTCTCTGTTTCTGTCTCTGTCTCTGTCTCTCTGTTTCTGTCTCTCTGTCTCTCTGTTTCTGTCTCTGTCTCTGTCTCTCTGTTTCTCTCTCTCTGTCTCTCTCTCTGTTTCTGTCTCTGTCTCTCTGTCTCTCTGTTTCTGTCTCTCTCTGTCTGTCTCTCTGTTTCTGTTTCTGTTCTCTGTCTTCCCTGTTTCTGTCTCTGTCTCTCTGTTTCTGTCTCTCTGTCTCTGTCTCTCTGTTTTTCTGTCTCTCTCTCTCTCTGTCTCTCTGTCTTCTGTCTCTCTGTCTCTGTCTCTCTGTTCTCTGTCTCTGTCTCTCTGTTTCTGTCTCTGTCTCTGTCTCTCTGTTTCTGTCTCTCTGTCTCTCTGTTTCTGTCTCTCTGTTTCTGTCTCTCTGTTTCTGTCTCTCTGTGTCTGTCTCTCTGTTTCTGTCTCTGTCTGTCTCTCTGTTTCTGTCTCTGTCTCTGTCTCTCTGTCTCTGTCTCTGTCTCTCTGTTTCTGTCTCTCTCTGTTTCTGTTCTGTCTCTGTCTCTCTGTTTCTGTTTCTGTCTCTGTCTCATCTGTTTCTGTTTCTGTCTCTCTGTTTCTGTCTCTGTTCTGTGTTTCTGTCTCTGTCTCTCTGTTTCTGTCTCTTTCTGTCTCTCTGTTTCTGTCTCTGTTTCTGTCTCTCTGTTTCTGTTCTCTGTCCTTCTGTTTCTGTTTCTGTCTCTGTCTCTCTCTGTCTTCTGTCTCTGTCTCTCTGTTTCTGTTTCTGTTTCTGTCTCTCTGTCTCTCTGTCTTCTCTTTCTGTCTCTGTCTCTCTGTTTCTGTCTCTGTCTCCCTGTTTCTGTCTCTCTGTCTCTGTCCTCTGTTTCTGTCTCTCTGTTCTCTGTCTCTCTGTTTCTGTCTCTGTTTCTGTCTCTCTGTTTCTGTCTCTGTCTCCCTGTTTCTGTCTCTGTTTCTGTCTCTCTGTTTCTGTTTCTGTCTCTGTCTGTCTCTCTGTTTCTGTCTCTGTTTCTGTCTCTCTGTTTCT
>NC_056431.1:3050988-3058488 GCF_018296145.1 Oncorhynchus tshawytscha
ATCCAAAGGGTCAGAGGTGATGTAGATCAGTTATGACATCCTTCTCTCATCCCTCCTTTCCCACCCCCTCTCCTTCCTCATCCATCCTTTCCCACCTCCCTCTCCTTCCTCATCCCTCCTTTCCTACCTCCCTCTCCTTCCTCATCCCTCCTTTCCTACCTCCCTCTCATTCCTCATCCCTCCTTTCCTACCCCCCTCATTCCTCATCCCTCCTTTCCAACCTCGCTCTCCTTCCTCATCCCTCCTTTCCCACCTCCCTCTCCTTCCTCATCCCTCCTTTCCCACCTCCCTCTTCTTCCTCATCCCTCCTTTCCTACGCCCTCTCCTCCCTCATCCCTCCTTTCCCCTGCCCTCCCCTCCCTCATCCCTCCTTTCCCCTGCCCTCCCCTCCTTAATCCCTCCTTGTCCACCGTCCTCCCCTCCCTCATCCCTCCTTTCCACCGCCCTCCCCTCCCTCATCCCTCCTTTCCCCGCCCTCTCCTCTCTCATCCTTCATCCCTCCTTTCTCCTGCCCTCTCCTCTCTCATCCCTCCTTTCCCCCGCCCTCCCCTCCCTCATCCCTCCTTGTCCACCGCCCTCCCCTCCCTCATCCCTCCTTTCCCCGCCCTCTCCTCTCTCATCCTTCATCCCTCCTTTCTCACCGCCCTCTCCTCTGTCATCCTTCCTTTCCCACTGCCCTCCTCCTTCATCCCTCCTTTCCCCCGCCCTCCTCCCTCATCCCTCCTTTCCCACCGCCCTCTCTCTCTCATCCCTCCTTTCCCACTGTACCCCCTCCCTCATCCCTCCTTTCCCCTGTCCTCCCTCCCTCATCCCTCATTTCCCCCGTCCTCCCCTCCCTCATCCCTCCTTTCCCACTGTCCCTCCCTCCCTCATCCCTCCTTTCCACCGTCCTCCCTCCCTCATCCCTCATTTCTCACCGTCCTCCCCTCCCTCATCCCTCCTTTCTCACCGTCCTCCCCTCCCTCATCCCTCCTTTCTCACCGTCCTCCCCTCCCTCATCCCTCCTTTCTCACCGTCGTCCCCTCCCTCATCCCTCCTTTCTCACCGTCCTCTCCTCCCTCAGCCCTCATTTCCCACCGTCCTCCCCTCCCTCATCCCTCCTTTCCTACTGTCCCCCCTCCCTCATCCCTCCTTTCCACCGTCCTCCCCTCCTTCATCCCTCATTTCCCACTGTCTTCCCCTCCCTCATCCCTCCTTTCTCACTGTCCTCCCCTCCCTCATCCCTCCTTTCTCACCGCCCTCCCCTCCCTCATCCTTCCTTTCCCACCGCCCTCCCTCCCTCATCCCTCCTTTCCACGCCCTCTCCTCTCTCATTCTTCATCCCTCCTTTCTCACTGCCGTCTCCTCTCTCATCCCTCCTTTCCACTGCCTCCCCTCCCTCATCCCTCCTTTCCACTGCCCTCCCCTCCTTCATCCCTCCTTGTCCACCGCCCTCCTCCCTCATCCCACCTTTCCCACGCCATCTCCTCTCTCATCCTTCATCCTTCCTTTCTCACCGCCCTCTCCTCTCTCATCCCTCCTTTCCCTGCCCTCCCTCCTTCATCCCTCCTTTCCCCGCCCTCCCCTCCCCTCCCTCATCCCTCCTTTCCCACCACCCTCTCCTCTCTCATCCCTCCTTTCCCCTGCCCCCCCTCATCCCTCCTTTCCCACCGTCCTCCCTCCCTCATCCCTCATTTCCCACTGTCCTCCCCTCCCTCATCCCTCCTTTCTCACTGTCCTCCCCTCCCTCATCCCTCCTTTCTCACCATCCTCCCCTCCCTCATCCCTCCTTTCTCACTGTCCTCCTCCCTCATCCCTAATTTCTCATCATCGTCCTCCCTCCCTCATCCCTCCTCGTCATCACCATCCTCCTCCCTCATCCCATCTTTCTTACCATCCTCCTCCCTCATCCCTCATTTCCACTGTCCTCCCTCCCTCATCCTCCTTTCTCCTGTCCTCCCCTCCTCATCCCTCCTTTCTCACCATCCTCCCCTCCCTCATCCCTCCTTTCTCACTGTCCTCCCCCCTCCCTCATCCCTCCTTTCTCACTGTTCGTCCTCCCCTCCCTCATCCCTCCTTTATCACCATCCTCCCCTCCCTCATCCCTCCTTTCTCACCATCCTCCCCTCCCTCATCCCTCCTTTCTCACCGTCCTCCCCTCCATACTCCCCTCCTATAACATACAGATTAGGAGACAACTACCTCTACTGTTCAGCCTCCTGTCTTCCTCATTCCTCATCCTATAACATTACAGATTAGGAGACAGCTACCTCTACTGTTCAGCCTCCTGTCTTCCTCATTCCTCCTCCTATAACATTACAGACTAGGAGACAGCTACCTCAACTGTTCAGCCTCCTGTCTTCCTCTTTCCTCATCCTATAACATTACAGATTAGGAGACAGCTCCCTCAAATGTTCAGCATCCTGTGTCCCTCATTCCTCCTCCTATAACATTACAGATTAGGAGACAGCTACCACTATTGTTCAGCCTCCTGTCTTCCTCATTCCTCCTCCTATAACATTACAGACTAGGAGACAGCTACCTCAACTGTTCAGCCTCCTGTCTTCCTCTTTCCTCATCCTATAACATTACAGATTAGGAGACAGCTCCCTCAAATGTTCAGCATCCTGTGTTCCTCATTCCTCCTCCTATAACATTACAGATTAGGAGACAGCTACCTCAACTGTTCAGCCTCCTGTCTTCCTCATTCCTCCTCCTATAACATTACAGATTAGGAGACAGCTGCCTCTACTGTTCTCTGACACTTCTACCACCCTCTCTCTCTGACACCTCTACACCCTCTAACCCTGACACCTCTACACCCTCTCTCTCTGACACCTCTCCACCCTATTTCTCTGACACCTCTACACCCTCTATTTCTGACACTTCTACACCCTCTAAATCTGACACCTCTATACCCTCTCTCTCTGACACCTCTAAATAAAATAAAATCAAATCAAATTTTATTTGTCACATACACATGGTTAGCAGATGTTAATGCGAGTGTAGCGAAATGCTTGTGCTTCTAGTTCCGACAATGCAGTAATAATCCAACAAGTAATCTAACTAACAATTCCAAAAAAAACTACTGTCTTATACACAGTGTAAGGGGATAAAGAATATGTACATAAAGATATATGAATGAGTGATGGTACAGAACAGCATAGGCAAGATACAGTAGATGGTATCGAGTACAGTATATACATATGAGATGAGTATGTAAACCAAGTGGCATAGTTAAAGTGGCTAGTGATACATGTATTACATAAGGATGCAGTAGATGATATAGAGTACAGTATATACATATACATATGAGATGAATAATGTAGGGTATGTAAACATTATATTAGGTAGCATTGTTTAAAGTGGCTAGTGATATATTTGACACCCTCTACACCCTCTAAATCTGACACCTCTATACCCTCTCTCTCTGACACCTCTACACCCTATCTCTCTGACACCTCTACATCCTCTCTCTCTGACACCTCTCCACCCTCTCTCTCTGACACCTCTACACCCTCTCTCTCTGACACTTCTACACCCTCTAAATCTGACACCTCTACACCCTCTCTATCTGACACCTCTACACCCTATCTCTCTGACACCCCCTTCTCTCTGACACTTCTACCACCCCCTCTCTCTGACACCTCTCCCAACTTCTCCCTCTGACACCTCTACCACCCCCTCTCTCTGACACTTCTACCACCCCCTCTCTCTGACACCTCTCCCCCTCTCTCTCTGACACTTCTACCACCCCCTCTCTCTGATACCTCTACCACCCTCTCTCTCTCTGACACCCTCTCCCCCCTCTCTCTCTCTCTGACACCTCTGCCCCCTCACTCTCTGACACCTCTACCACACTCTCTCTCTGACTCCTCTACCACCCCCTCTCCCTCTGATGCCTCTACCACCCCTCTCCCTCTGACACACCTCCCCCTCTCTCTCTGACACTTTTACCACCCTCTCACTCTGACACCTCTACGCCCTGTCTCTCTGACACCTCTACCACCCTCTCTCTCTGACATCTATACCACCCTTGCTCTCTGACACCTCTACCACCCTCTCTTTCTGGCTCGTCTACCACCCTTCTCACTGACACCTCTACCACCTTCTCTCTCTGACACCTCTACCACCCTCTCTCTCTCTGACACCTCTACCCCTCTCTCTCTCTGACATCTCTACCCCCTCTCTCTCTGACACCTCTACCACCCTCACTCTCTGACACCTCTATCACCCTCACACTCTGGCACCTTACCACCCTCTCTCTCTAACACCTCTACCACCCTCTCTCTCTGACACCTCTACCACCCTCTCTCTATGATACCTCTATCACCCTCTCTCTCTGACACCTCTACCACCCTCTCTTTCTGACACCTCTACCACCCTCTCTCTCTGACACCTCTACCACCCTCTCTCTCTGGCACCTCTACCACCTTCTCTCTCTGACACCTCTACCACCCCCTCTCTCTGACACCTCTACCACCATCTCTCTCTGACACCTCTCCCCCTCTCTCTCTGACACTTCTACCACCCCCTCTCTCTGACACCTCTCCCCCTCTCTCTCTGACACGCCTACCACCCCTCTCTCTGACACCTCTACCACCATCTCTCTCTGATACCTCTACCACCCTCTCTCTCTGACACCTCTCCCCCTCTCTCTCTCTCTGACACCTCTACCCCCTCACTCTCTGACACCTCTACCACACTCTCTCTCTGACTCCTCTACCACCCCCTCTCCCTCTGATGCCTCTACCACCCCTCTCCCTCTGACACACCTCCCCCTCTCTCTCTGACACTTTTACCACCCTCTCACTCTGACACCTCTACGCCCTGTCTCTCTGACACCTCTACCACCCTCTCTCTCTGACATCTATACCACCCTTGCTCTCTGACACCTCTACCACCCTCTGTTTCTGGCTCGTCTACCACCCTTCTCTCTGACACCTCTACCACCTTCTCCCTCTGACACCTCTACCACCCTCTCTCTCTCTGACACCTCTACCCCTCTCTCTCTGACACCTCTACCACCCTCTCACTCTGACACCTTTACCACCTTCTCCCTCTGACACCTCTACCACCTCTCTCTGTGACACCTTTACTCCCTCTCTCTCTCTGACATCTCTACCCCCTCTCTCTCTGACACCTCTACCACCCTCACTCTCTGACACCTCTACCACCCTCACACTTTGGCACCTTACCTCCCTCTCTCTCTGGCACCTCTACCACCCTCTCTCTCTGACAACTCTACCACCCTCTCTCTCTGACACCTCTACCACCCTCTCTTTCTGACACCTCTACCACCCTGTCTCTCTGACACCTCTCCCACCCTCTCTCTCTGGCACCTCTACCACCCTCTCTCTCTGGCACCTCTACCATGCTCTCTCTCACACCTCTATCAACCTCTCTCTCTGACACCTCTACCACCTTATCTCTCTGACACCTCTACCACCCTCTCTCTCACACCTCTACCACCCTCTCTCTCACACCTCTACCAACCTCTCTCTCTGACACCTCTACCAACCTCTCTCTCTGACACCTCTACCACCCTCTCTCTCTGACACCTCTACCACCCTCTCTCTCTGACACCTCTACCACCTTCTCTCCCTGACACCTCTACCTCCCTCTCTCTCTGACACCTCTACCACCCTCTCTCTTTGACACCTCTACCACCCTATCTCTCTGACACCTCTACCTCCCTCTCTCTCACACCTCTACCACCCTCTCTCTCACACCTCTACCACCCTCTCCCTGACACTTCTACCAACCTCTCTCTCTGACACCTCTACCACCCTCTCTCTCACAGCTCTACCACCCTCTCTCTCACACCTCTACCAACCTCTCTCTCTGACACCTCTACCCCCTCACGCTCTGACACCTCTACCACACTCTCTCTCTGACTCCTCTACCACCCCCTCTCCCTCTGATGCCTCTACCACCCCTCTCCCTCTGACACACCTCCCCCTCTCCCTCTGACACCTTTACCACCTTCTCCCTCTGACACCTCTACCACCTCTCTCTGTGACACCTTTACTCCCTCTCTCTCTCTGACATCTCTACCCCCTCTCTCTCTGACACCTCTACCACCCTCACTCTCTGACACCTCTACCACCCTCACACTCTGGCACCTTACCACCCTCTCTCTCTGGCACCTCTACCACCCTCTCTCTCTGACACCTCTACCACCCTCTATCTCTGACACCTCTATCACCCTCTCTCTCACAGCTCTACCACCCTCTCTCTCACACCTCTACCAACCTCTCTCTCTCACACCTCTACCAACCTCTCTCTCTGACACCTCTACCAACCTCTCTCTCTGACACCTCTACCACCCTCTCTCTCTGACACCTCTACCACCCTCTCTCTCACACCTCTACCACCCTCTCTCTCTGACACCTCTACCACCCTCTCTCTCTGACACCTATACCACCCTCTCTCTCTGACACCTCTACCATCCTCTCTCTCTGACACCTCTACCACCCTCTCTCTCACATCTCTACCACCCTCTCTCTTACACCTTTACCACCATCTCTCACACCTCTACCAACCTCTCTCTCTGACACTTCTACCAACCTCTCTCTCTGACACCTCTACCAACCTCTCTCTCTGACACCTTTACTCGCTCTCTCTCTCTGACATCTCTACCCCCTCTCTCTCTGAAACCTCTACCACCCTCACTCTCTGACACCTCTACCACCCTCACACTCTGGCACCTTACCACCCTCTCTCTCTGGCACCTCTACCACCCTCTCTCTCTGACACCTCTACCACCCTCTCACTCTGACACCTCTATCACCCTCTCTCTCTGACACTTCTACCACCGTCTCTTTCTGACACCTCTACCACCCTCTCTCTCTGACACCTCTCCCACCCTCTCTCTCTGGCACCTCTACCACCCTCTCTCTCTGGCACCTCTACCATGCTCTCTCTCACACCTCTATCAACCTCTCTCTCTGACACCTCTACCCCTCTCTCTCTCTGACACCTCTACCACCCTCTCCCTCTGACACCTTTACCACCTTCTCCCTCTGACACCTCTACCACCTCTCTCTGTGACACCTTTACTCCCTCTCTCTCTCTCTGACATCTCTACCCCCTCTCTCTCTGACACCTCTACCACCCTCACTCTCTGACACCTCTACCAGCCTCACACTCTGGCACCTTACCACCCTCTCTCTCTGGCACCTTACCACCCTCTCTCTCTGGCACCTCTACCACCCTCTCTCTCTGACACCTCTACCACCCTCTCTCTCTGACACCTCTACCGCCCTCTCTCTCTGACACCTATACCACCCTCTCTCTCTGACACCTCTACCACCCTCTTTCTCACATCTCTACCACCCTCTCTCTTACACCTTTACCACCGTCTCTCACACCTCTACCAACCTCTCTTTCTGATACTTCTACCAACCTCTCTCTCTGACACCTCTACCAACCTCTCACTCTGACACCTTTACTCCCTCTCTCTCTCTGACATCTCTACCCCCTCTCTCTGACACCTCTACCACCCTCACTCTCTGACAC
>NC_056431.1:3063488-3068488 GCF_018296145.1 Oncorhynchus tshawytscha
GTCATATTAACTGTAGGTCTATAACCTCTCACAGAGCCTAATGTCATATTAACTGTAGGTCTATAACCTCTCACAGAGCCTAATGTCATATTAACTGTAGGTCTATAACCTCTCACAGAGCCTAATGTCATATTAACTGTAGGTCTATAACCTCTCACAGAGCCTAATGTCATATTAACTGTAGGTCTATAACCTCTCACAGAGCCTAATGTCATATTAACTGTAGGTCTATAACCTCTCACAGAGCCTAATGTCATATTAACTGTAGGTCTATAACCTCTCACAGAGCCTAATGTCATATTAACTGTAGGTCTATAACCTCTCACAGAGCCTAATGTCATATTAACTGTAGGTCTATAACCTCTCACAGAGCCTAATGTCATATTAACTGTAGGTCTATAACCTCTCACAGAGCCTAATGTCATATTAACTGTAGGTCTATAACCTCTCACAGAGCCTAATGTCATATTAACTGTAGGTCTATAACCTCTCACAGAGCCTAATGTCATATTACCTGTAGGTCTATAACCTCTCACAGAGCCTAATGTCATATTAACTGTAGGTCTATAACCTCTCACAGAGCCTAATGTCATATTACCTGTAGGTCTATAACCTCTCACAGAGCCTAATGTCATATTAACTAGGTCACAGAGCCTAATGTCATATAACCTCTCACAGAGCCTAATGTCATATTAACTGTAGGTCTATAACCTCTCACAGAGCCTAATGTCATATTACCTGTAGGTCTATAACCTCTCACAGAGCCTAATGTCATATTAACTGTAGGTCTATAACCTCTCACAGAGCCTAATGTCATATTAACTGTAGGTCTATAACCTCTCACAGAGCCTAATGTCATATTAACTGTAGGTCTATAACCTCTCACAGAGCCTAATGTCATATTAACTGTAGGTCTATAACTAATGTCTCTCTATAACCTCTCACAGAGCCTAATGTCATATTAACTGTAGGTCTATAACCTCTCACAGAGCCTAATGTCATATTAACAGGAGCATATTAACTGTAGGTCTATAACAGAGCCTAATGTCATATTAACTGTAGGTCTATAACCTCTCACAGAGCCTAATGTCATATTAACTGTAGGTCTATAACCTCTCACAGAGCCTAATGTCATATTACCTGTAGGTCTATAACCTCTCACAGAGCCTAATGTCATATTAACTGTAGGTCTATAACCTCTCACAGAGCCTAATGTCATTTATAACCTCTGTAGGTCTATAACCTCTCACAGAGCCTAATGTCATATTACCTGTAGGTCTATAACCTCTCACAGAGCCTAATGTCATATTAACTGTAGAGTCTATAACCTCTCACAGAGCCTAATGTCATATTAACTGTAGGTCTATAACCTCTCACAGAGCCTAATGTCATATTAACTGTAGGTCTATAACCTCTCACAGAGCCTAATGTCATATTAACTGTAGGTCTATAACCTCTCACAGAGCCTAATGTCATATTAACTGTAGGTCTATAACCTCTCACAGAGCCTAATGTCATATTAACTGTAGGTCTATAACCTCTCACAGAGCCTAATGTCATATTAACTGTAGGTCTATAACCTCTCACAGAGCCTAATGTCATATTAACTGTAGGTCTATTTCACAGAGCCTAATGTCATATTAACTGTAGGTCTATAACCTCTCACAGAGCCTAATGTCATATTACCTGTAGGTCTATAACCTCCTAATGTCATATTAACTGTAGTCTATAACCTCTCACAGAGCCTAATGTCATATTACCTGTAGGTCTATAACCTCTCACAGAGCCTAATGTCATATTAACTGTAGGTCTATAACCTCTCACAGAGCCTAATGTCATATTAACTGTAGGTCTATAACCTCTCACAGAGCCTAATGTCATATTAACTGTAGGTCTATAACCTCTCACAGAGCCTAATGTCATATTAACTGTAGGTCTATAACCTCTCACAGAGCCTAATGTCATATTAACTGTAGGTCTATAACCTCTCACAGAGCCTAATGTCATATTAACTGTAGGTCTATAACCTCTCACAGAGCCTAATGTCATATTAACTGTAGGTCTATAACCTCTCACAGAGCCTAATGTCATATTAACTGTAGGTCTATAACCTCTCACAGAGCCTAATGTCATATTAACTGTAGGTCTATAACCTCTCACAGAGCCTAATGTCATTTTAACTCACAGAGCCTAAGGTCTATAACCTCTCACAGAGCCTAATGTCATATTAACTGTAGGTCTATAACCTCTCACAGAGCCTAATGTCATATTAACTGTAGGTCTATAACCTCTCACAGAGCCTAATGTCATATTAACTGTAGGTCTATAACCTCTCTAATGTCATATTAATAGGTCATACCTCTCACAGAGCCTAACTGTAGGTCTATAACCTCTCACAGAGCCTAATGTCATATTAACTGTAGGTCTATAACCTCTCACATAGCCTAATGTCATATTACCTGTAGGTCTATAACCTCTCACAGAGCCTAATGTCATATTAACTGTAGGTCTATAACCTCTCACAGAGCCTAATGTCATATTAACTGTAGGTCTATAACCTCTCACAGAGCCTAATGTCATATTAACTGTAGGTCTATAACCTCTCACAGAGCCTAATGTCATATTACCTGTAGGTCTATAACCTCTCACAGAGCCTAATGTCATATTAACTGTAGGTCTATAACCTCTCACAGAGCCTAATGTCATATTACCTGTAGGTCTATAACCTCTCACAGAGACTAATGTCATATTAACTGTAGGTCTATAACCTCTCACAGAGCCTAATGTCATATTAACTGTAGGTCTATAACCTCTCACAGAGCCTAATGTCATATTAACTGTAGGTCTATAACCTCTCACAGAGCCTAATGTCATATTAACTGTAGGTCTATAACCTCTCACAGAGCCTAATGTCATATTAACTGTAGGTCTATAACCTCTCACAGAGCCTAATGTCATATTAACTGTAGGTCTATAACCTCTCACAGAGCCTAATGTCATATTAACTGTAGGTCTATAACCTCTCACAGAGCCTAATGTCATATTAACTGTAGGTCTATAACCTCTCACAGAGCCTAATGTCATATTAACTGTAGGTCTATAACCTCTCACAGAGCCTAATGTCATATTAACTGTAGGTCTATAACCTCTCACAGAGCCTAATGTCATATTAACTGTAGGTCTATAACCTCTCACAGAGCCTAATGTCATATTAACTGTAGGTCTATAACCTCTCACAGAGCCTAATGTCATATTAACCTCACAGAGCCTAATGTCATATTACCTGTAGGTCTATAACCTCTCACAGAGCCTAATGTCATATTAACTGTAGGTCTATAACCTCTCACAGAGCCTAATGTCATATTAACTGTAGGTCTATAACCTCTCACAGAGACTAATGTCATATTAACTGTAGGTCTATAACCTCTCACAGAGCCTAATGTCATATTAACTGTCACAGAGCCTAATGTCTATAACCTCTCACAGAGCCTAATGTCATATTAACTGTAGGTCTATAACCTCTCACAGAGCCTAATGTCATATTACCTGTAGGTCTATAACCTCTCACAGAGCCTAATGTCATATTAACTGTAGGTCTATAACCTCTCACAGAGCCTAATGTCATATTACCTGTAGGTCTATAACCTCTCACAGAGCCTAATGTCATATTACCTGTAGGTCTATAACCTCTCACAGAGCCTAATGTCATATTAACTCCTGCACAATTAACCATTTCTTGCAGTGAAATTATACTCTAAATGTACATTTTTACAGGAACAGGAGTGAAGAAATATGATGTATTTCTTTCAGCATCTTGAGAGAATGAATGCGTGGTTAGGGACTGTCTGTGAAGGTGCTATCTTTATTAGCATCTTAAAGCTGACACTAGTCTATTTCAATCACATCAAATGTGCATCCGAACTGAAGTCTTATCAGAAACATGTTGGGTAGTTTTCACAGCTTTTATTTTCCTTCAACTGAAATGTGTCTTCCGCATTTAACCCAACCTCTGAATCAGAGAGGTGCGGAGGGCTGTCTTAATCAACATAGCTGTGCTACGAAGGCTCATAGGGTTGTTATGACACCTCATAGGGGTGTTATGACACCTCACAGGGGTGGCGTAGCACAGGGTGCTCAGATAGCCAGTGGTTAGATGGTCACATGGTCCTCATGGAAGACCAGGTGTGTTTACAAACAGCATCACAGTGATATGGGTCATCTGTCACACACCTTACATAACCAGGGATGGAGCATGTACAGACACACACACACACACACACACACACACACACACACACACACACACACACACACACACACACACCCCTCACACACTAACCCCTATTGGTGTCTGTAATCATTATTACAGACGTCACGTCCGATGTGTGTGTGACCTGGTGTTTGACCCCAGAGTGCGTGCAAAGATTAAGGTGTGTCACACCTGCCTACACACAGTAACACAGGGAGACAAACACAAACAAACCCTTGTGCAACAGACAGTCTACTCATGTTCATGGGGCGTGTGTGTGTGTGTGTGTGTGTGTGTGTGTGTGTGTGTGTGTGTGTGTGTGTGTGTGTGTGTGTGTGTGTGTGTGTGTGTGTGTGTGTGTGTGTGTGTGTGTGTGTGTGTGACAGGTACACACTCCAAAACTGGTTCTTTCAGATTCTCCACATCCACAGTATCTGGCACTGCCATAACAAGGTTCTGTCATCGGGTCAAAGAAACAGTGTTCTCAACTCTTTCTCACGCACACACTCTTTCCCACACACACACACACACACACACACACACACACACACACACACACCACAGAACAAACTGTTTCTAACCTCAGTCACAGAACAGTCAGGATGTTTAACACCATCATGTATCTTATTAGGAGAGATGGGCTCTGACTAGGAACAACCAGGTGTGGATGTTTACAACACAACCACTACAGAACATGAACATATAGGGCTCTGGTCTAAAGTAGTGCACTATACAGGGAATAGGGGCCATT
>NC_056431.1:3095988-3098488 GCF_018296145.1 Oncorhynchus tshawytscha
AGAGAGATAGCCACCCACAGGTTACATATTCACCTGTTTAAATAGCAGATGTAGTATTGATTAGCAGTCTGATGGTATGAGGTTGAATAAAATACATCAATCTGCATTTCACGATAGACAGATACAATAGCCAGAGACAAGAGGAAGTCCTGTTATAGGACTCATTAGCAAGTTTCTCCGCCACAAGAAAGATGAATCTTAGTTCATTATAGGCCTAATGATAGGAAACATCTTTGGGTAAGAGAGTAGGCCTGCAGGCAAATGAAGAGAAGGCTAGACTATTGTTTTAGGGCTGTCTCATCAGGAGTGACAGAGGTTAGGGGTCAGAGGTCAGGGATTGATGTTTGAATGTAGCAGGTGGTATAAAGGAAGATAGACTATTGTTTTAGGGCTGTCTCATCAGGAGTGACAGAGGTTAGGGGTCAGAGGTCAGGGATTGATGTTTGAATGTAGCAGGTGGTATAAAGGAAGATAGACTATTGTTTTAGGGCTGTCTCATCAGGAGTGACAGAGGTTAGGGGTCAGAGGTCAGGGATTGATGTTTGAATGTAGCAGGTGGTATAAAGGAAGATAGACTATTGTTTTAGGGCTGTCTCATCAGGAGTGACAGAGGTTAGGGGTCAGAGGTCAGGGATTGATGTTTGAATGTAGCAGGTGGTATAAAGGAAGATAGACTATTGTTTTAGGGCTGTCTCATCAGGAGTGACAGACATAGACACCGCAGTCTTTTTGAAGTGATTTCTTTATGATTATTCCCAAAGGCTGTTAGTTCAAATCCTGTGCGTCAATCTAAGTAACATATTTTTAAAAATCCCCATCAAAATCCGTCAGTTGAAGCTAGAGATATCTGTTTTGACAGGGGCGGCGTCTCTATCCACCTGATTCGCCTGTCGGCCTTCTGCATCTGCAGTGGAAGGTGGCCAAGCTACAGGGGCGGCGTCTCTATCCCCCTGATTCGCCTGTCGGCCTTCTGTATCTGCGGTGGAAGGTGACCAAGCTACAGGGGCGGCGTCTCTATCCACCTGATTCGCCTGTCGGCCTTCTGCATCTGCGGTGGAAGGTGACCAAGCTACAGGGGCGGTGTCTCTATCCCCCTGATTCGCCTGTCGGCCTTCTGCATCTGCGGTGGAAGGTGACCAAGCTACAGGGGCGGCGTCTCTATCCACCTGATTCGCCTGTCGGCCTTCTGCATCTGCGGTGGAAGGTGACCAAGCTACAGGGGCGGCGTCTCTATCCCCCTGATTCGCCTGTCGGCCTTCTGCATCTGCGGTGGAAGGTGACCAAGCTACAGGGGCGGCGTCTCTATCCCCCTGATTCGCCTGTCGTCCTTCTGCATCTGCGGTAGAAGGTGGCCAAGCTATAGTGGCGGTGTCTCAATCCCCCTGATTCGCCTGTCGGCCTTCTGCATCTGCGGTGGAAGGTGACCAAGCTACAGGGGCGTTTGTCAGACCATGAGACATGCCGAAAATTGGTCTTCTCACAAAAACGTAGCGTCCAACCATTTGGGCTACAAACTAATATGACTCTATCACTCCATGGACTGATGAGGTTTTGCTGTAGGACCCCCACAAGTCTTCCAGGACTCTGAAGGTAACCTGGTACCGCTTTAAAACATGAATGGAGGCATGGAGGTTGGTTTGTGCCAACAAAAAGGAATTAAATATGTGTTTTGCTATATCTCCTAGATATAGGACAGACACTATATATTTGTTTATACCTACAGGGGTCCTAATATTCTACATCAAAGAGCTAAATGATCCATGGTATGACCATCTTTGTGTAAGAGATGCCCTCCTCCCCTCAAGGCTTAGACTATCAGAGGTTAATCATTTGAATCATTTCCCCACTGTGTAGGCTATAGTCAACTATGACTAAACCGTTCTGGTTCTGTCGGGAACAGGCGCAGCACACCGTCTGAGCTCAGCAGCCAGACAGGAGCAGCTGTGACTGATATCCCGGTAACAATAACCTACAGTCATTGAGTCATTCTCTCCGCCTCAGATCACGGGAATTAGGCTATAATAACAGCAATGCTTTGTTTCCAGACTGGCTGTTTTAGTGCAAGGCTTTTGTGGGGTGAAAATATAAATGACCGCAAATCTGGACTTTTGTGTATTGGACAGTTTTTAGTGTGTCTATTCAACTGATATATACGGCCTAAGCCTGTTCGGTTACATCAAATATGTCTATTGAAATGAAACTCCTCCCTCTCTCGGTTCATACGTCTCTCTCGGAGAGGGAACTCTTGTGGAAGTCAGGGTCTAAATAGGGAGCACTGATAAAAGTAATTGCATTTGGCCACCAATGAACCAGGCCCCTCAGGGGAGAGGAATCAGAAGTGAGCTTAGCCTCTTTCTCCATATTGATACGGCGCCATCAAAGTCTAAAGCAAGAAGGACTAAAGCTTTCAGCAGAATGAGATTGTGTAATGAGTTGACATTTGTTCTAATTTATGGAAAAATTTTCCACCAGTAGACTGCAGTCATCTAACCCATGCGGC
>NC_056431.1:3103488-3113488 GCF_018296145.1 Oncorhynchus tshawytscha
GTTGCTACTCAACAGAGCCCACAGGTTGTTACTCAACAGAGCCCACAGGTTGTTACTCAACAGAGCCCACAGGTTGCTACTCAACAGAGCCCACAGGTTGTTACTCAACAGAGCCCACAGGTTGTTACTCAACAGAGTCCACAGGTTATTCAACAGAGTCCACAGGTTATACTCAACAGAGCCCACAGGTTGATACTCAACAGAGTCCACAGGTTATTCAACAGAGTCCACAGGTTGTTACTCAACAGAGCCCACAGGTTGTTACAGGTTATTCAACAGAGTCCACAGGTTGTTTACTCAGGTTGTTACTCACCAGAGTCCACAGGTTATTCAACAGAGTCCACAGGTATTTACTCAACAGAGCACACAGGTTGTTACTCAACAGTGCCCACAGGTTATTCAACAGAGTCCACAGGTTGTTACTCAACAGAGCCCACAGGTTGTTACTCAACAGATTCCACAGGTTGTTACTCAACAGAGCCCACAGGTTGTTACTCAACAGAGCCCACAGGTTTTTACTCAACAGAGCCCACAGGTTATTCAACCGAGTCCACAGGTTGTTACTCAACCGAGCCCACAGGTTGTTACTCAACAGAGCCCACAGGTTGTTACTCAACAGAGTCCACAGGTTGTTACTCAACAGAGCCCACAGGTTGTTACTCAACAGATTCCACAGGTTATTACTCAACAGAGCCCACAGGTTGTTACTCAACAGAGCCCACAGGTTTTTACTCAACAGAGCCCACAGGTTATTCAACCGAGTCCACAGGTTGTTACTCAACCGAGCCCACAGGTTGTTACTCAACAGAGCCCACAGGTTGTTACTCAACAGAGTCCACAGGTTGTTACTCAACAGAGCCCACAGGTTGTTACTCAACAGAGTCCACAGGTTGTTACTCAACAGAGCCTACAGGTTGTTACTCATCAGAGTCCACAGGTTGTTACTCAACAGAGCCCACAGGTTGTTACTCAACAGAGTCCACAGGTTGTTACTCAACAGAGCCTACAGGTTGTTACTCATCAGAGCCCACCGGTTGTTACTCAACAGAGCCCACAGGTTATTACTCAACAGAGTCCACAGGTTGTTACTCACCAGAGACCACAGGTTGTTACTCACCAGAGTCCACAGGTTATCCAACAGAGTCCACAGGTTATTCAACAGAGTCCACAGGTTGTTACTCAACAGAGCACACAGGTAGTTATTCAACAGTCCACAGGTTGTTACTCAACAGAGTCCACAGGTTGTTACTCAACAGATTCCACAGGTTGTTACTCACCAGAGTCCACAGGTTGTTACTCACCAGAGTCCACAGGTTATTCAACAGAGTCCACAGGTATTTACTCAACAGAGCACATAGGTTGTTACTCAACAGAGTCCACAGGTTATTCAACAGAGTCCACAGGTATTTACTCAACAGAGCACACAGGTTGTTACTCAACAGAGCCCACAGGTTGTTACTCAACAGTGCCCACAGGTTATTCAACAGAGTCCACAGGTTGTTACTCAACAGAGCCCACAGGTTGTTACTCAACAGATTACACAGGTTGTTACTCAACAGAGCCCACAGGTTGTTACTCAACAGAGCCCACAGGTTATTACTCAACAGAGCCCACAGGTTGTTACTCAACAGAGCCCACAGGTTGTTACTCAACAGAGCCCACAGGTTTTTACTCACAGAGCCCACAGGGTTATTCAACAGAGTCCACAGGTTGTTACTCAACAGAGCCCACAGGTTATTCAACAGAGTCCACAGGTTGTTACTCAACAGAGCCCACAGGTTGTTACTCAACAGATTCCACAGGTTGTTACTCAACAGAGCCCACAGGTTGTTACTCAACAGAGCCCACAGGTTTTACTCAACAGAGCCCACAGGTTATTCAACAGAGCCCACAGGTTGTTACTCAACAGAGCCCACAGGTTGTTACTCAACAGAGCCCACAGGTTGTTACTCAACAGAGCCCACAGGTTGTTACTCAACAGAGCCCACAGGTTGTTACTCAACAGATTCCACAGGTTATTACTCAACAGAGCCACAGGTTGTTACTCAACAGAGCCCACAGGTTTTTACTCAACAGAGCCCACAGGTTGTTATTCAACAGAGTCCACAGGTTGTTACTCAACAGAGCCCACAGGTTGTTACTCAACAGAGCCCACAGGTTGTTACTCAACAGAGTCCACAGGTTGTTACTCAACAGAGCCCACAGGTTGTTACTCAACAGAGCCCACAGGTTGTTACTCAACAGAGCCCACAGGTTGTTACTCATCAGGGCCCACAGGTTGTTACTCAACAGAGCCCACAGGTTATTACTCAACAGAGTCCACAGGTTGTTACTCAACAGAGTCCACAGGTTGTTACTCACCAGAGTCCACAGGTTTTATCAACAGAGTCCACAGGTTATTCAACAGAGTCCACAGGTTGTTACTCAACAGAGCCCACAGGTAGTTATTCAACAGTCCACAGGTTGTTACTCAACAGAGTCCACAGGTTGTTACTCAACAGATTCCACAGGTTGTTACTCACCAGAGTCCACAGGTTGTTACTCACCAGAGTCCACAGATTATTCAACAGAGTCCACAGGTATTTACTCAACAGAGCAGAGCCCACAGGTTGTTACTCAACAGAGTCCACAGGTTGTTACTCAACAGAGCCCACAGGTTGTTACTCAACAGATTCCACAGGTTATTACTCAACAGAGCCCACAGGTTGTTACTCAACAGAGCCCACAGGTTTTTACTCAACAGAGCCCACAGGTTATTCAACCGAGTCCACAGGTTGTTACTCAACCGAGCCCACAGGTTGTTACTCAACAGAGCCCACAGGTTGTTACTCAACAGAGTCCACAGGTTGTTACTCAACAGAGCCCACAGGTTGTTACTCAACAGAGTCCACAGGTTGTTACTCAACAGAGCCTACAGGTTGTTACTCATCAGAGTCCACAGGTTGTTACTCAACAGAGCCCACAGGTTGTTACTCAACAGAGTCCACAGGTTGTTACTCAACAGAGCCTACAGGTTGTTACTCATCAGAGCCCACCGGTTGTTACTCAACAGAGCCCACAGGTTATTACTCAACAGAGTCCACAGGTTGTTACTCACCAGAGACCACAGGTTGTTACTCACCAGAGTCCACAGGTTATCCAACAGAGTCCACAGGTTATTCAACAGAGTCCACAGGTTGTTACTCAACAGAGCACACAGGTAGTTATTCAACAGTCCACAGGTTGTTACTCACCAGAGTCCACAGGTTGTTACTCACCAGAGTCCACAGGTTGTTACTCAACAGAGTCCACAGGTTATTCAACAGAGTCCACAGGTTGTTACTCAACAGAGTCCACAGGTTGTTACTCAACAGAGTCCACAGGTTGTTACTCACCAGAGTCCACAGGTTATTCAACAGAGTCCACAGGTATTTACTCAACAGAGCACACAGGTTGTTACTCAACAGAGCCCACAGGTTGTTACTCAACAGTGCCCACAGGTTATTCAACAGAGTCCACAGGTTGTTACTCAACAGAGCCCACAGGTTGTTACTCAACAGAGGTTGTTACTCAACAGGTCCACAGAGCCCACAGGTTGTTACTCAACAGAGCCCACAGGTTGTTACTCAACAGATTCCACAGGTTGTTACTCAACAGAGCCCACAGGTTGTTACTCAACAGAGCCCACAGGTTATTACTCAACAGAGCCCACAGGTTGTTTCAACAGAGCCCACAGGTTGTTACTCAATAGAGCCCACAGGTTGTTACTCAACAGAGCCCACAGGTTATTCAACAGAGTCCACAGGTTGTTACTCAACAGAGCCCACAGGTTATTCAACAGAGTCAACAGAGCCCACAGGTTGTTATTCAACAGAGCCCACAGGTTGTTACTCAACAGATTCCACAGGTTGTTACTCAACAGAGCCCACAGGTTGTTACTCAACAGAGCCCACAGGTTTTTACTCAACAGAGCCCACAGGTTATTCAACAGAGTCCCAGGAGAGCCCACAGGTTGTTACTCAACAGAGCCCACAGGTTGTTACTCAACAGAGCCCACAGGTTGTTACTCAACAGAGCCCACAGGTTGTTACTCAACAGAGCCCACAGGTTGTTACTCAACAGATTCCACAGGTTGTTACTCAACAGAGCCACAGGTTGTTACTCAACAGAGCCCACAGGTTGTTTACTCAACAGAGCCCACAGGTTTTTACTCAACAGAGCCCACAGGTTTTTTCAACAGAGCCCACAGGTTATTACTCAACAGAGCCCACAGGTTGTTACTCAACAGAGCCCACAGGTTGTTACTCAACAGAGCCCACAGGTTGTTACTCAACAGAGCCCACAGGTTGTTACTCAACAGAGCCCACAGGTTGTTACTCAACAGAGCCCACAGGTTGTTACTCAACAGAGCCCACAGGTTGTTACTCATCAGAGCCCACAGGTTGTTACTCAACAGAGCCCACAGGTTATTACTCAACAGAGTCCACAGGTTGTTACTCACCAGAGTCCACAGGTTGTTACTCACCAGAGTCCACAGGTTTTATCCAACAGAGTCCACAGGTTATTCAACAGAGTCCACAGGTTGTTACTCAACAGAGCACATAGGTAGTTATTCAACAGTCCACAGGTTGTTACTCAACAGAGTCCACAGGTTGTTACTCAACAGATTCCACAGGTTGTTACTCACCAGAGTCCACAGGTTGTTACTCACCAGAGTCCACAGATTATTCAACAGAGTCCACAGGTATTTACTCAACAGAGCACACAGGTTGTTACTCAACAGAGTCCACAGGTTGTTACTCAACAGAGTCCACAGGTTGTTACTCAACAGATTCCACAGGTTGTTACTCACAGAGTCCACAGGTTGTTACTCACCAGAGTCCACAGAGATTATTCAACAGAGTCCACAGGTATTTACTCAACAGAGCACACAGGTTGTTACTCAACAGAGTCCACAGGTTGTTACTCAACAGAGCCCACAGGTTGTTACTCAACAGATTCCACAGGTTGTTACTCAACAGAGCCCACAGGTTGTTACTCAACAGAGCCCACAGGTTGTTACTCAACAGAGCCCACAGGTTATTCAACAGAGTCCACAGGTTGTTACTCAACAGTGCCCACAGGTTGTTACTCAACAGAGCCCACAGGTTATTTCTCCACAGAGCCCACAGGTTGTTACTCAACAGAGCCCACAGGTTGTTACTCAACAGATTCCACAGGTTGTTACTCAACAGAGCCCACAGGTTGTTACTCAACAGAGCCCACAGGTTTTTACTCAACAGAGCCCACAGGTTATTCAACCGAGTCCACAGGTTGTTACTCAACCGAGCCCACAGGTTGTTCAACAGAGTCCAAAGGTTATCCAACAGAGTCCACAGGGTGTTACTCACCAGAGTCCACAGGTTATTCAACAGAGTTCACAGGTTGTTCAACAGAGTCCAAGGGTTACTCAACAGAGTCCACAGGGTGTTACTCAACAGAGTCCACAGGTTATTCAACAGAGTACACAGGTTGTTACTCAACAGAGCCCACAGGTTGTTACTCAACAGAGCCCACAGGTTGTTACTCACAGAGTTCACAGGTTGTTACTCAACAGAGCCCACAGGTTGTTACTCAACAGAGCCCACAGGTTATTCAACAGAGTCCACAGGTTGTTACTCAACAGAGCCCACAGGTTGTTACTCAACAGAGCCCACAGGTTGTTACTCAACAGAGCCCACAGGTTGTTACTCAACAGAGTCCACAGGTTATTCAACAGAGTCCACAGGTTATCCAACAGAGCCCACAGGTTGTTACTCAACAGAGCCCACAGGTTGTTACTCAACAGAGCCCACAGGTTATTCAACAGAGTCCACAGGTTGTTACTCAACAGAGTCCACAGGTTGTTACTCAACAGAGTCCACAGGTTGTTACTCACCAGAGTCCACAGGTTATTCAACAGAGTCCACAGGTATTTACTCAACAGAGCACACAGGTTGTTACTCAACAGAGCCCACAGGTTGTTACTCAACAGAGCCCACAGGTTGTTACTCAACAGAGCCCACAGGTTGTTACTCAACAGAGTCCACAGGTTGTTACTCAACAGAGCCCACAGGTTGTTACTCAACAGAGTCCACAGGTTGTTACTCAACAGAGTCCACAGGTTGTTACTCAACAGAGCCACAGGTTTTACTCAACAGAGTCCACAGGTTATTCAACAGAGTCCACAGGTTGTTACTCAACAGAGCCCACAGGTTGTTTCAACAGAGTCCACAGGTTGTTACTCAACAGTCCACAGGTTGTTACTCAACAGATTCCACAGGTTGTTACTCAACAGAGCCCACAGGTTGTTACTCAACAGAGTCCACAGGTTGTTACTCAACAGAGCCCACAGGTTGTTACTCAACAGAGCCCACAGTTACTCAACAGTTCCACAGGTTACTCAACAGAGCCCACAGGTTGTACCAACAGAGTTGTTACTCAACAGAGCCCACAGGTTGTTACTCAACAGAGCCCACAGGTTGTTACTCAACAGAGCCCACAGGTTGTTACTCAACACAGGATTTCTCCACAGAGCCCACAGGTTGTTACTCAACAGAGCCCACAGGTTGTTACTCAACAGATTCCACAGGTTGTTACTCAACAGAGTCCACAGGTTGTTACTCAACAGAGCCCACAGGTTGTTACTCAACAGAGCCCACAGGTTGTTTCAACAGAGTCCACAGGTTGTTACTCAACAGCCCACAGGTTGTTACTCAACAGAGCCCCACAGGTCCACATGTTCTCAACAGAGCCCACAGGTTGTTACTCAACAGAGCCCACAGGTTGTTACTCAGACAGATTCCACAGGTTGTTCAACAGAGAGCCCACAGGTTGTTACTCAACAGAGCCCACAGGTTGTTACTCAACAGAGCCCACAGGTTGTTTCAACAGAGCCCACAGGTTGTTACTCAGCCCACAGGTTGTTACTCAACAGAGTCCACAGGTTATCCACAGAGTCCACAGGTTGTGTTACTCAACAGAGCCCACAGAGTCCACAGGTTATTCAACAGAGCCCACAGGTTGTTCAACAGAGTCCAAAGGTTATCCAACAGAGTCCACAGGGTGTTACTCACCAGAGTCCACAGGTTTCAACAGAGTTCACAGGTTGTTACTCAACAGAGTCCACAGGTTGGTTATTCAGGTTGTTACAGAGCCCACAGGTTGTTCAACAGAGTCCAAAGGTTTGTTACTCAGAGTCCACAGGTTATTCACCAGAGTTCACAGGTTGTTACTCAACAGAGCCCACAGGTTGTTACTCAACTGACTTCTGACTGGTCAGAATTTCTCACATACAGGACTAGGGAAAATTACTATTTAAATAGCTGCAGACCCAGACATCTGTTATAGCATTACGAATTAAAGCCAACCAGAAACTTGCAGACATTTCTTCCATTAAATGAACTTACAGACCCTTCTGAAATGACGGATACATTCCACTCTGTACTCTTCAGAGGCAGTGTAAGATGAGACCAGATGCAGACCCTTCCCAGAACACCTCCATCTCCCCAAGCGGTCTCCCACAGTATCTCATACACTGGAGTATTCAATTATACTAGCGGAACTGAAGCCTGCCGTTCAAGCTATGAACATTGGGCGTCATCTGGTCTAGACAGAATTACCCCAGAGTTGTATTTTATTTTTATTTTTACCCAGTTGGGCCCTTCACTATTGGACATGCTGCATACTACAGCTAAAATGTAGTCTTCCTCAACTAATTAGAATATTGCTTTCATTTCACTTCATAGAATGTTCCAGTTATCGTCCTTTATCACTAAAGCATTACTTGACCACACTCATCCACCACGACCAAACAGGCTTTACAAAAATGTGTTTAGCCTCTGATAATATCCGCCGTCTCTTACAGGCCTTTGATCACCACACACCCTAATCTGTTTCTCCTGTCTTTGTGCTTGTCTCCGCCCCCCTCCAGGTGTCACCCATCTTCCCCATTATCCCCTGTGTATTTATACCTTTTTTCTCTGTTCATCAGTTGCCAGTTTGTTTTGTTTGTGAAACCTACCAGCGTTTGTTCCCCTGCTCCTGCCAGTTTCTTGTTCCTGTTTTCAAGTCCTTCCCGGTTTTGACCTTTCTGCCTGCCCTGACCCTGAGCCTGCCTGCTCTGACCCTAAGACTGCCTGCTCTGACCCTAAGACTGCCTGCTCTGACCCTAACCCTGCCTGGTCTGACCCTAAGACTGCCTGCTCTGACCCTAAGACTGCCTGCTGTTCTGGACCTTACCCCACCTTACTGGATTATTGACCCTGCCTGTCTTCGACCTGTCGTTTGCCTGCCACTGTTTTCTTCGACACTGTCTGCATCTGAGTCATACCTTAAATGTGATAACGAGTGGCAGTACTAGTGGACAGTGTTGCACCATATGGGTCTCAGAAAAGGCTTCATAGATATGATTCAACTTCTATATGCCAATTATTCTGCGATGGTCCTGAAGGACAACCATTGCTCCTCCCTTTTTGCTCTATCCCATGGGTTATGGAGAGGCTGTCCACTCTCTCCTCTGTTATTTGCCTTATCCTTAGATCCTGTTGCCTAGACGGTCTGCCAATCCACTGTTCACACACCTATCATTATACATGACAACAGGCGTTACATCTCCCTATATGCAGACAATATCCTGCTATTCCTTCAAAATACACAACAATCTCTACCTCATATTCATCTTTCATGAAGTTAGCCACATTTCAGGCTATAAAATCAACTGGGTCAAGTCTGCTCTTTTACCTATAATTAATATGGCAGATCATCCATGGCAACATTTGGTACCACTGTAGTAAAACAGTTTATCCCACCAGTGGAGAGAAGTGGTTAACACATCGCAGCTGATGTTCTCGATGACGGAGGGCTCCGTGCATTCCAGGTTTTACTGGACAAATCCTTATTTTATTTCCATCTTCGCTCCGTGCAAGCTTCTGGAGTCCCCTAGGGCAAAACACTACCAATTCACCCCTAAACTCAGGGGACTGATCTGTACTTGCATTTTTTAAAAGCATCTCAGAATCTAATCTAATTCTCTCTTCTAGAAATCCTAATCATCAGAATATCAGAATGCTCTCTATGCCCTCAGAGTGTTCCCGGTACCTTCATTCATATGGTCTGGGAGTGCCCCGAGGTATCCCAATTCTGAAGACTAGTCTCCAGAATGCTCTCCACAATTCTCTCATCACATATTACAAGTTCACTGCAGATTATAGACCTCAATGACACCTCCAAATTAGATCTGTCTTTGCAGGAAAAGCGTTTATGGCTGCCTGGCCTCACTGCAGCCACATTTTGTTTGTCTGTCGATGGAAACCTCCCCGTTCATTGTCTAAACATGAATGGTTACTGTCTTTTATTGACATTGCTCATTTAGAGCTTTCGGTGGTGTGAATGCATGGCTCAAAAAACTATAAACTGGAGTTCTGCAGTGGTTAAGATAAAATCATAGTTTTGGGTGGCATGGTCAGAGGGAGGGTGGGAGGGTAAACAATTACCATTCTGCTCTTTTCTTCTTTGTTTGTTTAATGTCTGGGCAGGGGGGGTGGTGTTCATGTAACACCTCCTTGTTTTCTTTGTAGCCCTCTGTCAATATAAATTAAATTAAATGTTTTAGCAACAAAAAATACAAATCGTTCTGTGACCCCCTGTCCTGTCCTGATTCTCAGCCTCTCTCTTCCCAATGTCCTGCTCTGCCCTCTGTATTATGCAATCTAACTTAGTCCAAAATCGTTAATAATCTCTAAACCTCTCTTTTGAAACAAATATTTATCGTTATTATGTTTATAAGCATGTGTGTCCCAGTATGAACTGGATTACAAGTTGAGAATGTACATGTTAATTCAGGACATTGGGTCAGCTGAGTTCCTGGGATCCATGGTCTTACAGCTAGGATACAATCCTGTCTTAATTCAGTCTTCTAAGGGCTCTGTTAATTAAATACTATATATTATTATTATCATAAACCCTCAGGTTCTTACTAGTTGATGTAAGAAAGTAGCATATA
>NC_056431.1:3118488-3130988 GCF_018296145.1 Oncorhynchus tshawytscha
ATATACCTGCTGGAGCGTGTGCTACAGGTGGGTGCTGCTATGGTGACCAGCGGGCTGAGATAAGGGGGGACTTTACCTAGCAGGGTCTTGGAGATGACCTGGAGCCAGTAGGTTTGGCGACGAGTATGAAGCGAGGGCCAGCCAACGAGAGCGTACAGGTCGCAATGGTGGGTAGTATATGGGGCGTTGGTGACAAAACGGATTGCACTGTGATAGACTGCATCCAATTTGTTGAGTAGGGTATTGGAGGCTATTTTGTAAATGACATCGCCGAAGTCGAGGATTGGTAGGATGGTCAGTTTTACAAGGGTATGTTTGGCAGCATGAGTGAAGGATGCTTTGTTGCGAAATAGGAAGCCAATTCTAGATTTAACTTTGGATTGGAGATGTTTGATGTGGGTCTGGAAGGAGAGTTTACAGTCTAACCAGACACCTAGGTATTTGTAGTTGTCCACGTATTCTAAGTCAGAGCCGTCCAGAGTAGTGATGTTGGACAGGCGGGCAGGTGCAGGCAGCGATCGGTTGAAGAGCATACATTTAGTTTTACTTGTATTTAAGAGCAATTGGAGGCCACGGAAGGAGAGTTGTATGGCATTGAAGCTTGCCTGGAGGGTTGTTAACACAGTGTCCAAAGAAGGGCCAGAAGTATACAGAATGGTGTCGTCTGCGTAGAGGTGGATCAGAGACTCACCAGCATCATTGATGTATACAGAGAAGAGAGTCGGTCCAAGAATTGAACCCTGTGGCACCCCCATAGAGACTGCCAGAGGTCCGAACAGCAGACCCTCCGATTTGACACACTGAACTCTATCAGAGAAGTAGTTGGTGAACCAGGCGAGGCAATCATTTGAGAAACCAAGGCTGTCGAGTCTGCCGATGAGGATGTGGTGATTGACAGAGACGAACGCCTTGGCCAGATCAATGAATACGGCTGCACAGTAATGTTTCTTATTGATGGCGGTTAAGATATCGTTTAGGACCTTGAGCGTGACTGAGGTGCACCCATGACCAGCTCTGAAACCAGATTGCATAGCAGAGAAGGTATGGTGAGATTCGAAATGGTCGGTAATCTGTTTGTTGACTTGGCTTTCGAAGACTTTAGAAAGGCAGGGTAGGATAGATATAGGTCTGTAGCAGTTTGGGTCAAGAGTGTCCCCCCTTTGAAGAGGGAGATGACCGCAGCTGCTTTCCAATCTTTGGGAATCTCAGAGGACACGAAAGAGAGGTTGAACAGGCTAGTAATAGGGGTGGCAACAATTTTGGCAGATAATTTTAGAAAAAAAGGGTCCAGATTGTCTAGCCTGGCTGATTTGTAGGGGTCCAGATTTTGCAGCTCTTTCAGAACATCAGCTGACTGTATTTGGGAGAAGGAGAAATGGGGAAGGCTTGGGCGAGTTGCTGTGCAGTGCTGTTGACCGGGGTAGGAGTAGCCAGGTGGAAAGCATGGCCAGCCGTAGAAAAATGCTTATTGAAATTCTCAATCATGGTGGATTTATCAGTGGTGACAGTGTTTCCTATCTTCAGTGCAGTGGGCAGCTGGGAGGAGGTGTTCTTATTCTCCATGGACTTTACAGTGTCCCAGAACTTTTTTGAGTTAGTGTTGCAGGAAGCAAATTTCTGCTTGAAAAAGCTAGCCTGGGCTTTAACTGCCTGTGTATAATGGTTTCTAGCTTCCCTGAACAGCTGCATATCACGGGGGCTGTTCGATGCTAATGCAGAACGCCATAGGATGTTTTTGTGTTGGTTAAGGGCAGTCAGGTCTGGGGAGAACCAAGGGCTATATCTGTTCCTGGTTCTAAATTTCTTGAATGGGGCATGCTTATTTAAGATGGTTAGGAAGGCATTTAAAAAAAATACCCAGGCATCCTCTACTGACGGGATGAGATCAATATCCTTCCAGGATACCTCGGCCAGGTCGATTAGAAAGGCCTGCTCTCTGAAGTGTTTCAGGGAGCGTTTGACAGTGATGAGTGGAGGTCATTTGACCGCTGACCCATTACGGATGCAGGCAATGAAGCAGTGATCGCTGAGATCTTGGTTGAAAACAGCAGAGGTGTATTTAGAGGGGAAGTTGGTTAGGATGATATCTATGAGGGTGCCAGTGTTTAAGGCTTTGGGGAGGTACCTGGTAGGTTCATTGATAATTTGTGTGAGATTGAGGGCATCAAGCTTAGATTGTAGGATGGCTGGGGTGTTAAGTATGTTCCAGTTTAGGTCGCCTAGAAGCACGAGCTCTGAAGATAGATGGGGGGCAATCAGTTCATATATGGTGTCCAGAGCACAGCTGGGGGCAGAGGGTGGTCTATAGCAGGCGGCAACGGTGAGAGACTTGTTTTTAGAGAGGTGGATTTTTAAAAGTAGAAGTTCAAATTGTTTGGGTACAGACATGGATAGTAGGACAGAAATCTGCAGGCTATCTTTGCAGTAGATTGCAACACCGCCCCCTTTGGCAGCTCTATCTTGCCTGAAAATGTTGTAGTTTGGGATGAAATTTTCAGAATTTTTGGTGGTCTTCCTAAGCCAGGATTCAGACACAGCTAGAACATCCGGGTTGGCAGAGTGTGCTAAAGCAGTGAATAGAACAAACTTAGGGAGGAGGCTTCTAATGTTAACATGCATGAAACCAAGGCTATTACGGTTACAGAAGTCATCAAAAGAGAGTGCCTGGGGAATAGGAGTGGAGCTAGGATTCACCTCTACATCACCAGAGGAACAGAGGAGGAGTAGGATAAGGGTACGGCTAAAAGCAATAAGAATTGGTCGTCTAGAATGTCTGGAACAGAGAGTAAAAGGAGGTTTCTAAAATAAAATAGCTTCAAGGTATAATGTACAGACAAAGGTATGGTAGGATGTGAATACAGTGGAGCTAAACCTAGGTATTGAGTGATGAAGAGAGAGATATTGTCTCTAGAAACATCATTGAAACCAGGTGATGTCATCGCATGTGTGGGAGGTGGAACTAATAGGTTGGATAAGGTATAGTGAGCAGGACTAGAGGCTCTACAATGAAATAAGCCAATAAACACTAACCAGAACAGCAATGGACAAGGCATATTGACATTAAGGAGAGGCATGCTTAGTCGAGTGATCAAAAGGGTCCAGTGAGTAGAGAGGTTGGTTGGGGTCACGGCGATTTAGACAGCTAGCCGGGCGATCGGTAGCAAGCTAGCATAGGATGGAGGTCTGTTATTAGCCACCTTGTGCGTTTCCGTCGGTAGGATTAGTGGGGTTCCGTGTGGTAGAGGGGATGAATCCAAATCACACAAAAAAACAATAGATATAGTTATAGAGGCCCAAGAAAAAATAAAATAAAAATAAATTGTCCGATAGGTCTATTCAGATAGCAGCCGATAAGACAGCTAACGGTTAGGGGACCGCAGATGGGCATTCAGGTAACGTCGCGACGGAGGAGCCAGCCGGATAACTCATTTGGGTAGGTAACGTCCATAGTCCAGTTGTGAAGGCCCGGTGGGGCACCGCATTGGCAGTAAAACGGGTCCGGATAGGTGATTGTAGCCCAGGAGTGATTGATGGAACTCTTCAGCTGGCTAACTCCGGAATAATTGATGTTTGCTCCGGAATTGACAAAAGCCGATAGTCACATGGATAGCAGCTAGCTAGCTGCGAGATCCAGGTATGAATGTCCAGAGTTAGCGGTTGAAATCCAGGGATATGGAGAGAAAAATAGGTCCGGTATGTTCCGGTCCGAGCCGCGCCGTACAAAACTGCCGATAGATTTTCGAGCTAAAGGATAGCTGATGACCACAAACCGTGGTTAGCTGAATACTAATGATTAGCCAGTAAAGAAGCTAATTAGCTTCTGATTAGCTTCTGATTAACTTCTGGCTAACTTCTGGATTAGCTTCTGGCTAGCTTAGATAGAGTGTAGGCAGGACTCCACTGACCCCCTTAAACTGTGAATTGTTGTAGGGCACGCTGTGAGAACAGTAAATAAACTGGGCTGTTTCCTATCAGACACTAAATCAACTGGACTGTTTCGTATCAGACACTAAATCAACTGGACTGTTTCGTATCAGATACTAAATCAACTGGACTGTTTCGTATCAGATACTAAATCAACTGGACTGTTCCGTATCAGACACTAAATCAACTGGACTGTTTCGTATCAGATACTAAATCAACTGGACTGTTCCCTATCAGACACTAAATCAACTGGACTGTTTCGTATCAGATATTAAATCAACTGGACTGTTTCGTATCAGATACTAAATCAACTGGACTGTTTCGTATCAGATACTAAATCAACTGGACTGCTTCCTGTCAGATACAAAATTATCTAGAATTTTCCCTTTGAATGTACTATTAATATACTGGCTGTAATCCTCTGCAGGAAATCTTAACATACCATATATCTCTCCTCTGTATGTATTATTAATACACTATATATCTCTCCTCTGTATGTATTATTAATACACTATATATCTGTAGGTATTATTAATACACTATATATCTGTATGTATTATTAATACACTATATATCTGTAGGTATTATTAATACACTATATATCTGTAGGTATTATTAATACACTATATATCTGTAGGTATTATTAATACACTATATATCTGTATGTATTATTAATACACTATATATCTGTAGGTATTATTAATACACTATATATCTGTAGGTATTATTAATACACTATATATCTGTAGGTATTATTAATACACTATATATCTGTATGTATTATTAATACACTATATATCTGTAGGTATTATTAATACACTATATATCTGTAGGTATTATTAATACACTATATATCTGTAGTTATTATTAATACACTATATATCTGTAGGTATTATTAATACAATATATATCTGTAGGTATTATTAATAAAATATATATCTGTAGGTATTATTAAATCAAATCAAATCAAATCAAATCAAATTTTGTTTGTCACATACACATGGTTAGCAGATGTTAATGCGAGTGTAGCGAAATGCTTGTGCTTCTAGTTCCGACAATGCAGTAATAACGAACAAGTAATCTAACTAACAATTCCAAAAAACTACTGTCTTATACACAGTGTAAGGGGATAAAGAATACGTACATAAGGATATATGAATGAGTGATGGTACAGAGCAGCATAGGCAAGATACAGTAGATGATATCGAGTACAGTATATACATATGAGATGAGTATGTAAACCAAGTGGCATAGTTAAAGTGGCTAGTGATACATGTATTACATAAGGATGCAGTCGATGATATAGAGTACAGTATCTACGTATGCATATGAGATGAATAATGTAGGGTATGTAAACATTATATTAAGTAGCATTGTTTAAAGTGGCTAGTGATATATTTACATCAATTCCCATCAATTCCCATTATTAAAGTGGCTGGAGTTGAGTCAGTGTGTTAGCAGCAGCCACTCAATGTTAGTGGTGGCTGTTTAACAGTCTGATGGCCTTGAGATAGAAGTTGTTTTTCAGTCTCTCGGTCCCAGCTTTGATGCACCTGTACTGACCTCGCCTTCTGGATGATAGCGGGGTGAACAGGCAGTGGCTCGGGTGGTTGTTGTCCTTGATGATCTTTATGGCCTTCCTGTGACATCGGGTGGTGTAGGTGTCCTGGAGGGCAGGTAGTTTGCCCCCGGTGATACGTTGTGCAGACCTCACTACCCTCTGGAGAGCCTTACGGTTGTGGGCGGAGCAGTTGCCGTACCAGGCGGTGATACAGCCCAACAGGATGCTCTCGATTGTGCATCTGTAGAAGTTTGTGAGTGCTTTTGGTGACAAGCCAAATTTCTTCAGCCTCTGCTGCGTCTTCTTCACGATGCTGTCTGTGTGGGTGGACCAATTCAGTTTGTCTGTGATGTGTACGCCGAGGAACTTAAAACTTTACTACCCTCTCCACTACTGTTCCATCGATGTGGATAGGGGGGTGTTCCCTCTGCTGTTTCCTGAAGTCCACAATCATCTCCTTAGTTTTGTTGACGTTGAGTGTGAGGTTATTTTCCTGACACCACACTCCGAGGGCCCTCACCTCCTCCCTGTAGGCCGTCTCGTCGTTGTTGGTAATCAAGCCTACCACTGTTGTGTCGTCCGCAAACTTGATGATTGAGTTGGAGGCGTGCGTGGCCACGCACTCGTGGGTGAACAGGGTGTACAGGAGAGGGCTCAGAACGCACCATTGTGGGGCCCCAGTGTTGAGGATCAGCGGGGTGGAGATGTTGTTACCTACCCTCACCACCTGGGGGCGGCCCGTCAGGAAGTCCAGTACCCAGTTGCACAGGGCGGGATCGAGACCCAGGGTCTCGAGCTTGATGATGAGTTTGGAGGGTACTATGGTGTTAAATGCTGAGCTGTAGTCGATGAACAGCATTCTCACATAGGTATTCCTCTTGTCCAGATGGGTTGGGGCAGTGTGCAGTGTGGTTGAGATTGCATCGTCTGTGGACCTATTTGGGTGGTAAGCAAATTGGAGTGGGTCTAGGGTGTCAGGTAGGGTGGAGGTGATATGGTCCTTGACTAGTCTCTCAAAGCACTTCATGATGACGGAGGTGAGTGCTACGGGGCGGTAGTCGTTTAGCTCAGTTACCTTAGCTTTCTTGGGAACAGGAACAATGGTGGCCCTCTTGAAGCATGTGGGAACAACAGACTGGGATAGGGATTGATTGAATGTCCGTAAACACACCAGCCAGCTGGTCTGCGCATGCTCTGAGGGCGCGGCTGGGGATGCCGTCTGGGCCTGCAGCCTTGCGAGGGTTAACACATTTAAATGTTTTACTCACCTCGGCTGCAGTGAAGGAGAGTCCGCATGTTTTGGTTGCGGCCGTGTCAGTGGCACTGTATTGTCCTCAAAGCGGGCAAAAAAGTTATTTAGTCTGCCTGGGAGCAAGGCATCCTGGTCCGTGACTGGGCTGGTTTTCTTTTTGTAATCCGTGATTGACTGTACCCTGCCACATACCTCCTGTGTCTGAGCCGTTGAATTGCGATTCTACTTTGTCTCTATACTGGCGCTTAGCTTGTTTGATTGCCTTGCAGAGGGAATAGCTACACTGTTTGTATTCGGTCATGTTTCCGGTCACCTTTCCCTGATTAAAAGCAGTGGTTCGTGCTTTCATTTTCACGCGAATGCTGCCATCAATCCACGGTTTCTGGTTTGTTTTAATCGTTGCTATGGGAATGACATCTTCAACGCACGTTCTAATGAACTCGCTCACCGAATCAGCGTATTCGTCAATGTTGTTGTCTGACGCAATACGAAACATATCCCAGTCCACGTGATGGAAGCAGTCTTGGAGTGTGGAATCAGATTGGTTGGACCAGCGTTGAACAGACCTCAGCATGGGAGCTTCTTGTTTTAGCTTCTGTCTGTAGGCAGGGAGCAACAAAATGGAGTCGTGGTCAGCTTTTCCGAAAGGAGGGCGGGGGAGGGCCTTATATGCATTGCGGAAGTTAGAATAGCAATGATCCAAGGTTTTACCAGCCCTGGTTGCGCAATCGATATGCTGATACAATTTATATCTGTATTTGTTATTAATAAAATATATATCTGTAGGTATTATTAATACACTATATATCTGTAGTTGTTATTAATCAAATATATATCTGTAGGTATTATTAATACACTATACAATGCATTCGGAAAGTATTCAGACCCCTTGAATTTTTCCACATTTTGTTATGTTACAGTCTGGCTCTAAAATTGATGAAAAAGTTTTCCCCCTCATCATTCTACACACAGTACCCCATAATGACAAAGCAAAAACAGGTTTTTAGACATTTTAGCAAATTTATTACAAATAAAAAACTGAAATAATATATTTACATACTTTTCAGACACTTTACTTAGTACTTTGTTGTTGAATTTAGGATCCAGATGGGACTGAGGCTGTGTTATCTGGGGTGGACTCACCCATTGGACTGTTTTGTGTGTGTGTGTGTGTGTGTGTGCGTATGTGTGTGTGTGTGTGTGTGTGTGTGTGTTTGTGTGTGTGTGTGTGTGTGTGTGTGTGTTTGTGTGTGCGTGCGTGTGCGTGTGTGTGGGTTGCATCCCTGCATAGAAGAACAAATTAGCTTAAATGAAGGAACACTTAATCGATAATCACATGTAGCTTAGACACACACACACACACACACACACACACACACACACACACACCATTGGTCTAATCATATAGCATCAGGCCAGCAGGACTCAAGTGATGTAAGTGGAATTGATATAATTGTCATTATATATACGTATGTGTTTGTCTGCGTGTTTGTCTGTGTGTGTGTGTGTGTGTGTGTGTGTGTGTGTGTGTGTGTGTGTGTGTGTGTGTGTGTGTGTGTGTGTGTGTTTCACCCCTTCATAAATTTACAGATGAACACTTAATGAGATCATCACACAGAAAGGCCAGTGTAAGTGCAAACACGCACACAGAGCCGGCTCTGCACACTGTGTCTCCGCATCTGCAGGGCGAAAATAACCATTCAGCCAGGACAGGTTGTGCAGGCTCTACGCTCAAGGCCTCCAGTGCGCCTCCACGGCCCAGTGTATCCTGTGCCTGTCCCCAGAAGGACAGGGCCACCTGTATGTCTCTCCAGCCTGTTGAGTCCTGTGCCTGTGCCTGCGCCTAGAACTATTCCTCCCGTATGTCTCCCCAGCCTGGTGAGCCCTGTGGCTGCTCAATGTACCAGACTGCCCATACGTCTCCTCCCTCCAGTGATGATCCATGGCAAGAAGCCTCCAGTGATGATCCATGGCACGAAGCCTCCAGTGATGATCCATGGCACGAAGCCTCCAGTGATGATCCATGGCACGAAGCCTCCAGTGATGATCCATGGCACGAATCCTCCAGTGATGATCCATGGCACGAAGCCTCCAGTGATGATCCATGGCACGAAGCCTCCAGTGATGATCCATGGCACGAAGCCTCCAGTGAGGAGTCATGGCAAGAAGCCTCCAGTGATGATCCATGGCACGAAGCCTCCAGTGATGATCCATGGCACGAAGCCTCCAGTGATGATCCATGGCACGAAGCCTCCAGTGAGGAGTCATGGCAAGAAGCCTCCAGTGATGATCCATGGCACGAAGCCTCCAGTGATGATCCATGGCACGAAGCCTCCAGTGATGATCCATGGCACGAAGCCTCCAGTGATGATCCATTGCACGAAGCCTCCATGGATGATCCATGACACAAAGCCTCCAGTGATGATCCATGGCACGAAGCCTCCAGTGATGATCCATGGCACGAAGCCTCCAGTGATGATCCATGGCAGGAAGCCTCCAGTGATGATCCATGGCAGGAAGCCTCCAGTGATGATCCATGGCACGAAGCCTCCAGTGATGATCCATGGCACGAAGCCTCCAGTGAGGAGTCATGGAACGAAGGCCTCCAATCCGGAGCCTCCAGCAACGTTCTCCAGAGCGGAGCCTCCAGCAACGGTCACCAGTCCGGAGCGCCCAGCGACGGTCTCCAGTCCAGAGCCCCCAAAGAGGGTCTCAAGTCCGGAGCCCCCAGCGAGGGTCGCAAGTCCGGAGCCCCCAGCAAGGGTGCCCAGTCCGGGGCAAGGGTCCCCGCACCAGAGGCGCCACCGCAAAGGAGGCCCACCCAGACCCTCCCGTTTAGAGTCAGGTGTTGCGGCCGGAGTCCGCACCTTTGGGGGGGGTACTGTCACGCCCTGGCCTTAGAGAGGCTTTTCTGTTTTTGTTAGGCCAGGGTGTGACTAGGGTGGGCATTCTAGTTTTTTTATTTCTATGTTTTCTATTTCTTTGTGTTTGGCCGGGTGTGGTTCTCAATCAGAGGCAGCTGTCTATCTTTGTCTCTGAATGAGAACCATACTTAGGTAGCTCTTTTTCCACCTGTCTTTGTGGGAAGTTGTCTCTGTTTAGGGCACACAGCCTTTATTTCCACCTGTCTTTGTGGGAAGTTGACTTTGTTTAGGGCACACAGCCTTTATTTCCACCTGTCTTTGTGGGAAGTTGACTTTGTTTAGGGCACACAGCCTTTATTTCCACCTGTCTTTGTGGGAAGTTGTCTCTGTTTAGGGCACACAGCCTTTATTTCCACCTGTCTTTGTGGGAAGTTGACTTTGTTCAGGGCACACAGCCTTTATTTCCACCTGTCTTTGTGGGAAGTTGACTTTGTTTAGGGCACACAGCCTTTATTTCCACCTGTCTTTGTGGGAAGTTGACTTTGTTTAGGGCACACATCCTTTATTTCCACCTGTCTTTGTGGGAAGTTGACTTTGTTTAGGGCACACAGCCTTTATTTCCACCTGTCTTTGTGGGAAGTTGACTTTGTTTGGGGCACACAGCCTTTATTTCCACCTGTCTTTGTGGGAAGTTGACTTTGTTTAGGGCACACAGCCTTTATTTCCACCTGTCTTTGTGTGAAGTTGACTTTGTTTAGGGCACACATCCTTTATTTCCACCTGTCTTTGGGGGAAGTTGTCTCTGTTTAGGGCACACAGCCTTTATTTCCACCTGTCTTTGTGGGAAGTTGACTTTGTTTAGGGCACACAGCCTTTATTTCCACCTGTCTTTGTGGGAAGTTGTCTCTGTTTAGGGCACACATCCTTTATTTCCACCTGTCTTTGTGGGAAGTTGTCTCTGTTTAGGGCACAGTCTTTATTTCCACCTGTCTTTGTGGGAAGTTGTCTCTGTTTAGGGCACACAGCCTTTATTTCCACCTGTCTTTGTGGGAAGTTGACTCTGTTTAGGGCACACAGCCTTTATTTCCACCTGTCTTTGGGGGAAGTTGTCTCTGTTTAGGGCACACAGCCTTTATTTCCACCTGTCTTTGTGGGAAGTTGTCTCTGTTTAGGGCACACAGCCTTTATTTCCACCTGTCTTTGGGGGAAGTTGTCTCTGTTTAGGGCACACAGCCTTTATTTCCACCTGTCTTTGTGGGAAGTTGACTTTGTTTAGGGCACACAGCCTTTATTTCCACCTGTCTTTGTGGGAAGTTGTCTCTGTTTAGGGCACACAGCCTTTATTTCCACCTGTCTTTGTGGGAAGTTGTCTCTGTTTAGGGCACACAGTCTTTATTTCCACCTGTCTTTGTGGGAAGTTGTCTCTGTTTAGGGCACACAGCCTTTATTTCCACCTGTCTTTGTGGGAAGTTGTCTCTGTTTAGGGCACACAGCCTTTATTTCCACCTGTCTTTGTTTGGGAAGTTGTCTCTGTTTAGGGCACACAGCCTTTATTTCCACCTGTCTTTGTGGGAAGTTGTCTCTGTTTAGGGCACACAGCCTTATTTCCACCTGTCTTTGTTTGACTTTGTTCAGGGCACACAGCCTTTATTTCCACCTGTCTTTGTGGGAAGTTGACTTTGTTTAGGGCACACAGCCTTTATTTCCACCTGTCTTTGTGGGAAGTTGTCTCTGTTTAGGGCACACAACCTTTATTTCCACCTGTCTTTGTGGGAAGTTGTCTCTGTTTAGGGCACACAGCCTTTATTTCCACCTGTCTTTGTGGGAAGTTGACTCTGTTTAGGGCACACAGCCTTTATTTCCACCTGTCTTTGTGGGAAGTTGTCTCTGTTTAGGGCACACAGCCTTTATTTCCACCTGTCTTTGTGGGAAGTTGACTCTGTTTAGGGCACACAGCCTTTATTTCCACCTGTCTTTGTGGGAAGTTGACTTTGTTTAGGGCACACATCCTTTATTTCCACCTGTCTTTGTGGGAAGTTGACTTTGTTTAGGGCACACAGCCTTTATTTCCACCTGTCTTTGTGGGAAGTTGACTTTGTTTAGGGCACACAGCCTTTATTTCCACCTGTCTTTGTGGGAAGTTGACTTTGTTTAGGGCACACATCCTTTATTTCCACCTGTCTTTGTGGGAAGTTGACTTTGTTTAGGGCACACAGCCTTTATTTCCACCTGTCTTTGTGGGAAGTTGACTTTGTTTAGGGCACACAGCCTTTATTTCCACCTGTCTTTGTGGGAAGTTTACTTTGTTTAGGGCACACAGCCTTTATTTCCACCTGTCTTTGTGGGAAGTTGACTTTGTTTAGGGCACACAGCCTTTATTTCCACCTGTCTTTGTGGGAAGTTGTCTCTGTTTAGGGCACACAGCCTTTATTTCCACCTGTCTTTGGGGGAAGTTGTCTCTGTTTAGGGCACACAGCCTTTATTTCCACCTGTCTTTGTGGGAAGTTGACTTTGTTTAGGGCACACAGCCTTTATTTCCACCTGTCTTTGTGGGAAGTTGTCTCTGTTTAGGTACACAGCCTTTATTTCCACCTGTCTTTGTGGGAAGTTGTCTCTGTTTAGGGCACACAGTCTTTATTTCCACCTGTCTTTGTGGGAAGTTGTCTCTGTTTAGGGCACACAGCCTTTATTTCCACCTGTCTTTGTGGGAAGTTGACTCTGTTTAGGGCACACAGCCTTTATTTCCACCTGTCTTTGTGGGAAGTTGTCTCTGTTTAGGGCACACAGCCTTTATTTCCACCTGTCTTTGTGGGAAGTTGTCTCTGTTTAGGGCACACAGCCTTTATTTCCACCTGTCTTTGTGGGAAGTTGTCTCTGTTTAGGGCACACAGCCTTTATT
>NC_056431.1:3135988-3145988 GCF_018296145.1 Oncorhynchus tshawytscha
TTTTATTTGTCACATACACATGGTTAGCAGATGTTAATGCGAGTGTAGCGAAATGCTTGTGCTTCTAGTTCCGACAATGCAGTAATAACCAACAAGTAATCTAACTAACAATTCCAAAACTACTGTCTTATACACAGTGTAAGGGGATAAAGAATATGTACATAAAGATATATGAATGAGTGATGGTACAGAGCAGCATAGGCAAGATACAGTAGATGGTATCGAGTACAGTATATACATATGAGATGAGTATGTAAACAAAGTGGCATAGTTAAAGTGGCTAGTGATACATGTATTACATAAGGATGCAGTAGATGATATAGAGTACAGTATATACTGTCACGCCCTGGTCTAAGTATTTTGTGTTTTTCTTCATGTATTGGGTCAGGCCAGAGTGTGGCATGGGGTTTTTGTATTGTGGTGTGTTTTGTTTTGGTGTGTATGTATTGGGATTGTAGCTAGTGGGGTTATCTAGCAAAGTCTATGGCTGTCTGGAGTGGTTCTCAATCAGAGGCAGGTGTTTATCATTGTCTCTGATTGGGAACCATATTTAGGCAGCCATATTCTTTGAGTTTGTCGTGGGTGATTGTCCTTAGTGTCCTTGTTCCTGTCTATGTGTTAGGTTACACAAGTATAGGCTGTTTCGGTTTTCGTTACGTTTATTGTTTTTGTAGTGTTTGTTATTGATTCGTGTTTTACGTTCATTATTAAACATGGATCGCAATCTACACGCTGCATTTTGGTACGACTCTCCTTCACACCTAGAAATCCGTAACAGAATCACCCACCACCAACGGACCAAGCAGCGTGTCAACAGGCAGGAGCAGCCCAAAGAGGAGATGGGAGGAAATCCTAAACGGAGAAGGACCCTGGGCTCAGCCTGGAGAATATCGCCGCCCCAAAGAAGAACTGGAGGCGGTGAAAGCGGAGAGGCGCCGGTATGAGGAAGCAGCACGGCGACTCGGAAGGAAGCCTGATAGTCAGCCCCAAAAATTTCTTGGGGGGGGGCTCAGGGAGAGTGTGGCAGAGTCAGAAGTCAGACCTGAGCCAACTCTCCCTGTTTATCATGAGGAGCCAAGGAGGAGACCAGAACCAGAGCCGGTGTTGGAGGTGAGCGAAACAGAGACTGTGAAGGAGTTAATGGGGAAATTGGAGGAGAGAGAAATGAGGGAGTTGCTGTGTTGGTGCTTTTTGCATGGAATTCGCCCGACGGAACGTGTCGGGGATTTGATGGCACCTGGGTTAGCGCTCCATACTCGTCCTGAGGTGCGTGTTAGTCGGCTGGTGAAGTTGGTGCCAGCCTCACGCACCAGGCTTCCTGTGCGTGTTCTCGGTTCAGTACCACCAGTACCAGCACCACGCATCAGGCCTACAGTGCGCCTCGCCTCTCCAGCGCTGCCGGAGCCTTTCTCCTCTCCTGCGCTGCCGGAGTCTCCCGTCTGTTCAGCGCTGCCGGAGCCTTTCTCCTCTACAGCGCTGCTGGAGTCTCCCGCCTGTTCAGCGCAGCCAGAGCCTTTCTCCTCTACAGCGCTGCTGGAGTCTCCCGCCTGTTCAGCGCAGCCAGAGCCTCTCTCCTCTCCTGCGCTGCCAGAGTCTCCCGCCTGTTCAGCGCAGCCAGAGCTGCCAGCCTGCATAGAGCAGCCAGAGCTGCCAGCCTGCATGGAGAAGCCAGAGCTGCCAGCCGACATGGAGCAGCCAGAGCTGCCAGCCGACATGGAGCAGCCAGAGCTGCCAGCCTGCATGGAGCAGCCAGAGCTGTCAGTCTGCATGGAGCAGCCAGAGCTGTCAATTTGCAAGGAGCTGCCAGTCTGCACAGAGCTGCCAGTCTGCAAGGAACTGCCAGTCTGCAAGGAGCTGTCAGTCTGCAAGGAGCTGCCAGTCTGAAAAGAGCTGTCAGTCTGTAAGGAGCTGCCAGTTTGCAAGGAGCTGCCAGTCTGCACGGAGCCGCCAGAGCTGCCAGTCTGTAAGAAGCCGCCAGAGCTGTCAGCCTACATGGAGCAGCCAGAGCCACCAGTCAGCATGGAGCAGCCAGATCTTTCAGTCTGCCAGGATCCGCCAGTCGGCCAGACTCTTCCAGATCTGCCAGTCAGCCAGACTCTTCCAGATCCGCCAGTCAGCCAGACTCTTCCAGATCCGCCAGTCAGCCAGACTCTTCCAGATCTGCCAGTCAGCCAGACTCTTCCAGATCTGCCAGTCAGCCAGACTCTTCCAGATCTGCCAGTCAGCCAGACTCTTCCAGATCTGCCAGTCAGCCAGACTCTTCCAGATCTGCCAGTCAGCCAGACTCTTCCAGATCTGCCAGTCAGCCAGACTCTTCCAGATCTGCCAGTCAACCAGACTCTTCCAGATCCGCCAGTCAGCCGGGATCTGCCAGAACTGCCAGTCGGCCAGGATCCACCAGTCGGCCAGGAGCCGCCAGTCGGCCAGGATCCGCCAGATCCGCCAGTCAGCCAGGATCTGCCAGTCAGCCAGGATCTGCTGAAACCACCAGCCAGCCAGGATCTGGTAGATCTACCTACCTGCCTGAGCTTCCTCTCACTCCTGCGCTTCCTCTCACTCCTGAGCTTCCTCTCACTCCTGAGCTTCCTCTCACTCCTGAGCTTCCTCTCACTCCTGAGCTTCCTCTCACTCTCGAGCTTCCTCTCACTCTCGAGCTTTCTCTCACTCCCGAGCTTCCCCTCAGTCCCGAGCTGTCCTTCAGTCCCGATCTGCTCCTCAGTCCAGTGGGTTTGTGGGTGAGGACTACTAGGCCATGGTCGGCGGCGAGGGTGGACTATCCAGGGACGCGAGGAGAGGGGACTAAGACATTGACTGAGTGGGTTCCACGTCCCGCGCCGGAGCCGCCACCATGGACAGACGCCCACCCGGACCCTCCCTATTGTTTTGAGGTGCGTTCGGGAGTCCGCACCTTAGGTTGGGGGGTTCTGTCACGCCCTGGTCGAAGTATTTTGTGTTTATCTTCATGTATTGGGTCAGGCCAGGGTGTGGCATGGGGTTTTTGTATTGTGGTGTGTTTTGTTTTGGTGTGTATGTATTGGGATTGTAGCTAGTGGGGTTATCTAGCAAAGTCTATGGCTGTCTGGAGTGGTTCTCAATCAGAGGCAGGTGTTTATCATTGTCTCTGATTGGGAACCATATTTAGGCAGCCATATTCTTTGAGTTTGTCGTGGGTGATTGTCCTTGGTGTCCTTGTTCCTGTCTATGTGTTAGCCTATACTTGTGTAACCTGTTTCGGTTTTCGTTACGTTTATTGTTTTTGTAGTGTTTGTTATTGATTCGTGTTTTACGTTCGTTATTAAACATGGATCGCAATCTACATGCTGCATTTTGGTCCGACTCTCCTTCACACCTAGAAAACCGTAACATATACATATGCATATGAGATGAATAATGTAGGGTATGTAACATTATATTAGGTAGCATTGTTTAAAGTGGCTAGTGATATATTTTACATCATTCCCATCAATTCCCATTATTAAAGTGGCTGGAGTTGAGTCAGTGTCAGTGTGTTGGCAGCAGCCACTCAATGTTAGTGGTGGCTGTTTAACAGTCTGATGGCCTTGAGATAGAAGCTGTTTTTCAGTCTCTCGGTCCTAGCTTTGATGCGCCTGTACTGACCTCGCCTTCTGGATGATAGCGGGGTGAACAGGCAGTGGTTCGGGTGGTTGTTGTCCTTGATGATCTTTATGGCCTTCCTGTAACATCGGGTGGTGTAGGTGTCCTGGAGGGCAGGTAGTTTGCCCCCGGTGATGCGTTGTGCAGACCTCACTACCCTCTGGAGAGCCTTACGGTTGTGGGCGGAGCAGTTGCCGTACCAGGCGGTGATGCAGCCCGACAGGATGCTCTCGATTGTGCATCTGTAGAAGTTTGTGAGTGCTTTTGGTGACAAGCCAAATTTCTTCAGCCTCCTGAGGTTGAAGAGGCGCTGCTGCGCCTTCTTCACGATGCTGTCTGTGTGAGTGGACCAATTCAGTTTGTCTGATGTGTATGCCGAGGAACTTAACTTGCTACCCTCTCCACTACTGTTCCATCGATGTGGATAGGGGGGTGTTTCCTGAAGTCCACAATCATCTCCTTAGTTTTGTTGGCGTTGAGTGTGAGGTTATTTTCCTGACACCACACTCCGAGGGCCCTCACCTCCTCCCTGTAGGCCGTCTCGTCGTTGTTGGTAATCAAGCCTACCACTGTTGTGTCGTCCGCAAACTTGATGATTGAGTTGGAGGCGTGCGTGGCCACGCAGTCGTGGGTGAACAGGGAGTACAGGAGAGGGCTCAGAACGCACCCTTGTGGGGCACCAGTGTTGAGGATCAGCGGGGTGGAGATGTTGCCTACCCTCACCACCTGGGGGCGGCCCGTCAGGAAGTCCAGTACCCAGTTGCACAGGGCGGGGTCGAGACCCAGGGTCTCGAGCTTGATGACGAGCTTGGAGGGTACTATGGTGTTGAATGCCGAGCTGTAGTCGATGAACAGCATTCTCACATAGGTATTCCTCTTGTCCAGATGGGTTAGGGCAGTGTGCAGTGTGGTTGAGATTGCATCGTCTGTGGACCTATTTGGGCGGTAAGCAAATTGGAGTGGGTCTAGGGTGTCAGGTAGGGTGGAGGTGATATGGTCCTTGACTAGTCTCTCAAAGCACTTCATGATGACGGAAATGAGTGCTACGGGGCGGTAGTCGTTTAGCTCAGTTACCTTAGCTTTCTTGGGAACAGGAACAATGGTGGCCCTCTTGAAGCATGTGGGAACAGCAGACTGGTATAGGGATTGATTGAATATGTCCGTAAACACACTGGCCAGCTGGTCTGCGCATGCTCTGAGGGTGCGGCTGGGATGCCGTCTGGGCCTGCAGCCTTGCGAGGGTTAACACGTTTAAATGTCTTACTCACCTCGGCTGCAGTGAAGGAGAGTCCGCATGTTTTCGTTGCAGGCTGTGTCAGTGGCACTGTATTGTCCTCAAAGCGGGCAAAAAGTTATTTAGTCTGCCTGGGAGCAAGGCATCCTGGTCTGTGACTGGGCCGGTATTCTTCTTGTAGTCCGTGATTGACTGTAGACCCTGCCACATACCTCTTGTGTCTGAGCCGTTGAATTGAGATTCTACTTTGTCTCTGTACTGATGCTTAGCTTGTTTGATAGCCTTGTGGAGGGAATAGCTGCACTGTTTGTATTCGGTCATGTTACCAGTCACCTTGCCCTGATTAAAAGCAGTGGTTCGCGCTTTCAGTTTCACGCGAATGCTGCCATCAATCCACGGTTTCTGGTTAGGGAATGTTTTAATCGTTGCTATGGGAACGACATCTTCAACGCACGTTCTAATGAACTCGCACACCGAATCAGCGTATTCGTCAATGTTGTTATCTGACGCAATACGAAACATCTCCCAGTCCACGTGATGGAAGCAGTCTTGGAGTGTGGAGTCAGCTTGGTCGGACCAGCGTTGAACAGACCTCAGCGTGGGAGCTTCTTTTTTAGTTTCTGTCTGTAGGCAGGGATCAACAAAATGGAGTTGTGGTCAGCTTTTCCGAAAGGAGGGCGGGGCAGGGCCTTATATGCGTCGCGGAAGTTAGAGTAACAATGATCCAAGGTTTTTCCACCCCTGGTTGCGCAATCGATATGCTGATAAAATTTAGGGAGTCTTGTTTTCAGATTAGCCTTGTTAAAATCCCCAGCTGTGCTGGTATCCATGTCTCTCTGTGAGCTGTGCTGGTATCCATGTCTCTCTGTGAGCTGTGCTGGTATCCATGTCTCTCTGTGAGCTGTGCTGGTATCCATGTCTCTCTGTGAGCTGTGCTGGTATCCATGTCTCTCTGTGAGCTGTGCTGGTATCCATGTCTCTCTGTGAGCTGTCTCTCTGTGAGCTGTGCTGGTATCCATGTCTCTCTGTGAGCTGTGCTGGTATCCATGTCTCTCTGTGAGCTGTGCTGGTATCCATGTCTCTCTGTGAGCTGTGCTGGTATCCATGTCTCTCTGTGAGCTCTGCTGGTTTCCATGTCTCTCTGGGGCAATGTGGCATTGGCCTCTCTCTCTCTCTCTCTCTCTCTCTCTTTTGTAGGCAACCAAAGAAAGTGTGTGTGTGTGCGTGTGCATGCACGTGTGTCTAAACAAATGCTAGTCCTGTCCATGATTTACTGTATCTGTATCCAAGGGAACACAACAGACAATAAATACTAGATTCTCTAGGTCTTGTTTTTTTCTTTCTCACCAACAAAATATATTGAAAACATCATTTTTTTACAGGCTGAATGGCTGTTTCCACAGGGATCATATGAATGGCCAAGTCGTCAATGAATCATTCCTGCTTTCTATGGTTTGGCCCTGTAGGCCCACTCAACCACCAGAAAAGAACTTCTACATGTTTTCAGTGGTGTGTGTGTGTGTGTGTGTGTGTGTGTGTGTGTACATGCATGTGTGATTGCATTCATTCCTGACAAGGAATTCACTTGAACAAACTGCCGTCAGGTCTTTTGGTATATTGACTCATATTAACTGGTTACTGTTTCTCTGTGCATAAAAATATTTTAACAGCTAAGTTAAAGTCATTAGAGACTGTTATTTTTACCACTCACAGTCTGATATATCAACTTGTTATTGAACAAACACATCTCCAACTCCTGACTCAAAGTCCACTCTCTGTCTGACAGCCCTGGACCTTGGACATCAATACAAGAAATATGATTTGAGTAAGATAAGGGAAATGTACACTCTTATCTCACACTGCCTTTCTCCTTCACTCTCTCTTTCTCCTGCTCTTTCCTTATCACTTCTGGAGAAAGCTGTGTATGTGTGTAACGCACGTACGCTCTCACACATGTGACACATTGAGCAACCAAAACACATTCTACACACAAACACATACACACACATTTCTGTCACAAACAAACACATTCAAATACACAACACTATACTGTATACTTCGATAACAATCTACCACTCACACAACTATATTGGCATGTTTCATGTATGTGTGTGTTTCATGTATGTGTGTGTTTTCTGTGTGTGTGTGTGTGTTTTATGTGTGTGAAGAAAGGCCCGTTTTACATCCCATAATACATTCCAGCTGTTTATGTTGTTGCAGCAACCCAGACTGACAGGAGCCAGTAGGAAGCAGGACCTAATTACTGTCTCACACCCTCAATCTATCTATTCCCTTTTCATTTTCTTTCCCTCCGTCCCTCTCTCTATTCCCTCCGTCCCTCTCTCTATTCCCTCCGTCCCTCTCTCTATTCCCTCCGTCCCTCTCTCTATTCCCTCCGTCCCTCTCTCTATTCCCTCCGTCCCTCTCTCTATTCCCTCTGTCCCCCATCTCTCTATTCCCTCCATCCCTCTCTCTATTCCCCTCCATCCCTCCATCCCTCTCTATTATTCCATCCCTCCATCCCTCCATCTCTCTATTCCCTCCCTCTCATTCCCTACAACCCTCTCTCTATTCCCTCCATCCCTCTCTCTATTCCCTACAACCCTCTCTCTTTCCCTCCAAAATTATCTCTGTCGCTCACATTCCTGCCATCCCTCTTGCTGTCTCTCACCTCTAACCTCTGTTTTTCTCCAATCATTTACCTCTTTGACATCATCTATCCCTCTCTTTATCTCCTCTATTTCTCTCTCAACTTGTATATCTTTCTCTTTCTCCCTCTTTGTTTTTCATTATATCCCTCTGTCTCTCTGACCCGATCCAAGATAAGAGATGAGATTGATGTTTACAGCAGTTAACAGTACATGTCCTTTAAGCTGTCTGTTCTTAATGCCTCTGCCCCAGGACAGATTTAAGGCGCTGGGATCACACTGTCTGTCTGTCTGTCTGTCTGTCGGTCGGTCGGTCTGGTGAATACAACTTAAAATCAAATCAAATCAAATCAAATCAAATTATCAAATTAACTTACAAGTAAAATTTTTTTTTAGCTCTTTTGCACACACACAACACACACACACACACACACAGCTCTCTTCCCCCGCTAGCTCTCATTAGTACAGCACTTAGCCGCTGGCTTGGGGTCCTATAAGCCATTCGGGCATCCATGGAGCTGCCCCCTTGGGGTACTGCTTAAGCAGGGCTTAGCCTACTATTAGCCTGTCTGGAACTATATGGACCACAGAACTGGGTCAGAGTGTACCCATTCAGATGGACATTGGCACAATATATTGTAAACACACAAACACTCACACACACTCTCAAACACATACTGGCAAATACACATATACACACATACTGTATACACAAGAACACAAACAGGCCCACTCTTTTTACAGCAGACATGACCATACAGTGTATGAGACTGGTATACATCCTCCACAGTAACCCTCCCACAGGAGACAGAGACAGTCTTGGTGTTGATTGAGCTCATGTGTCCATCTGCTGTTCTGCCCTGTGAGACACAGTGTCTGGCCCCAGAATAACACACACATGCAGACGCCAGCAAACACCAGCAAACACACACACACTAACGCAGGAACACTCAAACCTTAAATGACACTCACCACACCCAAATCACCCTTTCACTCAACCCCCAAATCCCAAACACCCCACCCCAATGCATTCACCCCACCCAGCTAAATACTGACTGAGAACACACCATCCAGCTAAACACTGACTCAGAACACACCACCCAGCTAAACACTGACTCAGAACACACCACCCAGCTAAAGACTGACTCAGAACACACCACCCACCTAAACACTGACTCAGAACACACCAACCAGCTAAACACTGACTCAGAACACACCACCCACCTAAACACTGACTCAGAACACACCACCTACCTAAACACTGACTCAGAACACACCACTCAGCTAAAGACTGACTCAGAACACACCACCCACCTAAACACTGACTCAGAACACACCACCCAGCTAAACACTGACTCAGAACACACCACCCAGCTGAACACTTACTCAGAACACACCACCCACCGAAACACTGACTCAGAACACATCACCCAGCTAAACACTGACTCAGAACACACCACCCACCGAAACACTGACTCAGAACACATCACCCAGCTAAACACTGACTAAGAACACACCACCCAGCTAAACACTGACTCAGAACACACCACTCAGCTAAACACTGACTCAGAACACACCAACCAGCTAAACACTGACTCAGAACACATCACCCAGCTAAACACTGACTAAGAACACACCACCCAGCTAAACACTGACTCAGAACACACAAACCAGCTAAACACTGACTCAGAACACACCACTCACCTAAACACTGACTCAGAATACACCACTCAGCTAAACACTGACTCAGAACACACCACTGAGCTAAACACTGACTCAGAAGACACCACCCACCTAAACACTGACTCAGAACACACCAACCAGCTAAACACTGACTCAGAACACATCACCCAGCTAAAGACTGAATCAGAACACACCATTCACCTAAACACTGACTCAGAACACACCACCCAGCTAAACACTGACTCAGAACACACAAACCAGCTAATTTTATGCCCTGATGACAACCATGCCTTCAAACACACACACACACACACATTCTGACTATCTTTACAATGAGGCTTTAACTGATGGGGTAGTTTTGATATCAACAGCCATTTCCAGTCACTCAGCTGTCAGTCAGAACTGTTCCAGTCACTCAGCTGTCAGTCAGGACTGTTCCAGTCACTCAGCTGTCAGTCAGGACTGTTCCAGTCACTCAGCTGTCAGTCAGGACTGTTCCAGTCACTCAGCTGTCAGTCAGGACTGTTCCAGTCACTCAGCTGTCAGTCAGGACTGTTCCAATCACTCAGCTGTCAGTCCTGACTGTTCCAGTCACTCAGCTGTCAGTCAGGACTGTTCCAGTCACTCAGCTGTCAGTCAGGACTGTTCCAGTCACTCAGCTGTCAGTCAGGACTGTTCCAGTCACATAGCAATCAGCGGCTAATTATTGACATCTGGAAGTATGTGACCTCTATGGGATGTCTGTGCAGGCACACACACACACACACACACACACACACACACAACCACAGGCACGCATGCACGCACGCACCCACCCACC
>NC_056431.1:3151948-3196948 GCF_018296145.1 Oncorhynchus tshawytscha
TCTTACTAATATTGTACCTACACAGTATGACTTCAGGGCTTTACGTCTCAGGTCTGACTGTCCTGTTTCATCTCTACTCCTCTCCTGTCCTCTACTCTCCTCTAATGGTGTACAGGAATTCTGTTTGACAGACAGACACCTCCGTCTCTAGTGGCCGACAGGGAGAGGAGAGACATTGTGAAATGTTGTTACTAAACCGACAGAGACCAGGCAACAGTAGAAACCTTGTAAACCTCGTGACTTGAATTAAACCACCACTTTATTGGCAGAACAAATCGGGGTGGATGTTCTTTCTGCTGATTCATATTGGTGAATTATTACCCATCACCCTGAAAGATAATGGATGTGTGATGATTATGATGATCATTAAACTGCAACATTTTGTTCAACAATAGATAGCAGATAGATATCCTCCTAGAGCCAGTTCCACTATAGACTCCAGTAGCCTCTTCCCTCTCCGAGGCCTGATCTGGTAAAGGAGTTATATACAGAATCCCACTGAATTCTCTTATCTGCTCAGACAAACAGGTGGTGGTTTTAACAGCCAGATCTCCCGTGATACAAGTCAGTATTCAACGTCCATCCATGTCTACGGACATCGGGAGATGACGTGGAAACTGGACACCAGGGGCTACAGTGAGCGCTGTTACATTCAAATAGGTTTCCGTTTGCTAGGACGTTGTGTAGCATCTGCCTCTATTTGAAAAGGTTGCAAGTTTGAATCCAGCGATAGAAAGTTATTTAAAATTGTTGTTGTTTTAAGCCTATACCAAACCTTAACCCTTACCTTAACCATTCAGAGTTAATACCTTAACCATTCATTAATGCCTAACCTTAACCCTTACCTTAACCATTCAGAGTTAATACCTTAACCATTCATTAATGCCTAACTTTAACCCTTACCTTAACCATTCAGAGTTAATACCTTAACCATTCATTAATGCCTAACCTTAACCCTTACCTTAACCATTCAGAGTTAATACCTTAACCATTCATTAATGCCTAACCTTAACCCTTACCTTAACCATTCATTAATTCCTAACCTTGACCCTTACCTTAACCATTCAGAGTTAATACCTTAACCATTAATGCTATTCCTTAAGAATTTGGAGTTAATACCTTAACATAACCCTAACCTTAAAAACTCTGAGTTAATGTCTAAACTTAACCTTAACACATCGAAATTTGACATTTGGAACGACTTCAACATATTTCCAATGTTGTCTAGTGGCCGTCTTTGGTGATGAATTTGACCAGATCTGCAAACTCCATCATATCGAGCTTGTGATCTCCATTTCCATCATAAGCCACAATGAACTCCTCCAGCAGCTGATCATTCAGTGCCTACAGAGAGAGAGAGAGAGAGAGAGAGAGAGACAGGAAGAGAGAGAGAGAGAGAGAGAGAGAGAGAGAGAGAGAGAGACATATATATATATATAGAGAGAGACAGGAAGAGAGAGAGAGAGAGAGAGAGAGAGAGAGAGAGAGAGACGTATATATATATAGAGAGAGAGAGACAGAGACAGAAATTTATATAGAGAGAGAGAGAGAGAGAGAGAGAGAGAGAGAGAGAGAGAGCGAGAAAGACAGAGACAGCGAGAAAGACAGAGACAGCGAGAAAGACAGAGACAGGGAGAGAGAGACAGAAAGAGAGAGACAGAAAGAGAGAGACAGAGAGAGAGGTATATATATATATATAGAGAGAGAGAGAGACAGAGAGAAAGAGAGAGAGACAGAGACAGGGAGAGAGAGACAGAAAGAGAGAGACAGGGAGAGAGAGACAGAAAGGGAGAGAGACAGAAAGAGAGAGACAGAGAGAGAGAGACAGAGAGAGAGACAGAAAGGGAGAGAGAGACAGAAAGAGAGAGACAGAGAGAGAGGAAGAGAGAGACAGAGGAAGAGAGAGACAGGGAGAGAGAGACAGAGAGACAGAAAGGGAGAGAGACAGAAAGAGAGAGAAAGAGAGAGAGACAGAAAGGGATAGAGAGACAGAAAGAGAGAGACAGAGAGAGAGGAAGAGAGAGACAGAGGAAGAGAGAGACAGGGAGAGAGAGACAGAGAGAGAGACAGGGAGAGAGACAGGGAGAGAGAGAGAGAGAGAGAGAGACATAAAGACATAGAGACAGACATAAAGAGAGATAGACAGAGAGAGAGAGAGAGACAGACAGAGACAGAGAGAGAGAGAGAGAGACAGGAAGAGAGAGAGAGAGAGACATAAAGACATAGAGACAGACAAAGAGAGAGAGAGATAGACAGAGAGAGAGAGAGTTTAGGATTCTGCCCTCTCAGTTCAGTACACACACAAGCACAAGCACACATACACACACACACACACCTGGACCTGGCTGAACTCATTGGAGAGGAGGCTGCGGAGCTGCTCGGTGGTGAGGGATTCTCCGTCTGAGCTGTAGCTGAGGAACAGAGCTCTCGTCATGGGCCTGCTGGAGCCCTGCGGAGTGGCTGGAGGGAGAGGGAGATAGAAGAGGGAAGGGGGTGAGATACTTATTGCTCTTAGGAATGTCCATCCTCCCATCCAGCAAAGACAAATACAAAGACAATTGTGTTAAATAAGGATACTATTTTGACTGCTCACTTTTCTCAGTTTGGGCCATGGAGAGAAGACAAGAAAGAGCCAGCACTGCCCCCAAGTGGCGGAGAAATGCCATTGCAGTAACCTGTAAAAGGCAATAAAATATATTAAAATGGGCCTTTGTATTTATTTATTTTTTATATCACCTTTATTTAACCAGGTAGGCCAGTTGAGAACACGTTCTCATTTACAACTGCAACCTGGCCAAGATAAAGCATAAAGCAGTGCGACACAAACAACAACACAGAGTTACACATGGAATAAACAAACATACAGTCAATAACACAATAGAAAAAAAGAAAGTCTATATACTGTGTGTGCAAATGGCGTGAGGAGGTAAGGCAATAAATAGGCCATAGTAGCGAAGTCATTACAATTTAACAGATTAACACGAGTGATAGATGAGCAGATGATGATGTGCAAGTAGTGATACAGGTGTGCAATAGAGCAGAAAAGTAAATAAAAACAATATGGGGATGAGGTAGGCAGATTGGATGGGCTATTTACAGATGGACTATGTACAGCTGCAGCGATCAGTTAGCTGCTAAGATAGCTGATGTTTAAAGTTAGTGAGGGAAATATAAGTCTCCAGCTTCAACGATTCTTGCAATTTGTTCCAGTCATTGGCAGCAGAGAACTGGAAGGAAAGGCGGCCAAAGGGGATGTTGGCTTTGGGGATGACCAGTGAAATATACCTGCTGGAGCGCGTGCTACGGGTGGGTGTTGTTATGGTGAGCAGTGAGATATACCTGCTGGAGCGCGTGCTACGGGTGGGTGTTGTTATGGTGACCAGTGAGATATACCTGCTGGAGCGCGTGCTACGGGTGGGTGTTGTTATGGTGACCAGTGAGATATACCTGCTGGAGCGCGTGCTACGGGTGGGTGTTGTTATCGTGACCAGTGAGATATACCTGCTGGAGCGCGTGCTACGGGTGGGTGTTGTTATGGTGACCAGTGAGATTACCTGCTGGAGCGCGTGCCACGGGTGGGTGTTGTTATGTGACCAGTGAGATATACCTGCTGAAGCGCGTGCTACGGGTGAGCTGAGATAAGGTGAAGCCTTACCTAGCATAGACTTATAGATGACCTGGAGCCAGTGGGTCTGGCGACGAATATGTAGCGAGGGCCAGCTGACTAGAGCATACAGGTCGCAGTGGTGGGTGGTATAAGGTGCTTTAGTAACAAAACGGATGGCACTGTGATAGACTGCATCCAGTTTGCTGAGTAGAGTATTAGAAGCTATTTTGTAGATGACATTGCCGAATTGGAGGATCGGTAGGATAGTCAGTTTTACCAGGGTATGTTTGGCTGTGTGAGTGAAGGAGGCTTTGTTGCGAAATAGGAAGCCGATTCTAGATTTGATTTTGGATTGGAGATGTTTAATATGAGTCTGGAAGGAGAGTTAACAGTTTAGCCAGACACCTAGGTATTTGTAGTTGTACACATATTCTAGGTCAGAACCGTCCAGGGTAGTGATGCTAGTCGGGCGGGCATGGTCTGAAGTTGGACATGGTTGTCTAGGAAACTTCATTGTTAGAAATGTGTGCAAAGTTGAACATGAAAGCGCAAGATAGTTGATGAAAAGATAGACTGAGATCACACCACCAAATATTACTCACTCAGACACACAGGTACCTACATACCTAAAATATTTGTAAAACCTCACATAAGATATATAGCTCTTTGACAGAAATACTGTCGTTTGTTTCGCTGTTCCTCTTTTTCCTCCATCTTTTTTACAGATTAAAACCTGTTCTGTCACTTCAAAGCAAAGTGTTGGTATTCACCTGGCTGGCATTCACCTGGCTGGTATTCACCTGGCTGATATTTACCTGGCTGGTACACACCTGGCTGGTACTCACCTGGCTGGTATTCACCTGGCTGATATTCACCTGGCTGGTATTCACCTGGCTGATATTTACCTGGCTGGTATTCACCTGGCTGACCTGGCTGGTACACACCTGGCTGTTACTCACCTGGCTGGTATTCACCTGGCTGATATTCACCTGGCTGGTATTCACCTGGCTGATATTCACCTGGCTGGTATTCACCTGGCTGGTATTTGCCTGGCTGGTACACACCTGGCTGGTACACACCTGGCTGGTATTCACCTGGCTGGTATTCACCTGGCTGATATTTACCTGGCTGGTATTCACCTGGCTGGTATTCACCTGGACCTGGCTGTTATTCACCTGACTGGTATTCACCTGGCTGGTATTTACCTGGCTGATGTTCACCTGGCTGGTGTTCACCTGGCTGGTGTTCACCTGGCTGGTATTCACCTGGCTGATGTTCACCTGGCTGGTGTTTACCTGGCTGGTATTCACCTGGCTGATGTTCACCTGGCTGGTGTTTACCTGGCTGGTATTCACCTGGCTAATGTTCACCTGGCTGGTGTTTACCTGGCTGGTATTCACCTGGCTAATGTTCACCTGGCTGGTGTTTACCTGGCTGGTATTCACCTGGCTAATGTTCACCTGGCTGGTGTTCACCTGGCTGGTATTCACCTGGCTGATGTTCACCTGGCTGGTGTTCACCTGGCTGGTATTCACCTGGCTGATGTTCACCTGGCTGGTGTTCACCTGGCTGGTGTTCACCTGGACCTGGCTGGTATTCACCTGGCTGATATTCACCTGGCTGATATTCACCTGGCTGATGTTCACCTGGACCTGGCTGGTATTCACCTGGCTGGTATTCACCTGGACCTGGATGGTATTCACCTGGCTGGTGTTCACCTGGACCTGGCTGGTATTCACCTGGCTGGTATTCACCTGGACCTGTATGGTATTTACCTGGCTGATATTTACCTGGCTGGTATTCACCTTGCTGATATTTACCTGGTTGGTATTCTCCTGGCTGGTATTCACAAAATATATCACAAACCACCTCTTCCTCCTCTCTTCCTCCTTCTCCTCCATTTAAATTAAAATTCAATTCAACTTGAATTATCTCATCTCAGGGGCCATCAAGAAAGGCAATTTATGCTTGAACTATTCACTCACCATGCAAACGGTATGCTTAAATAAGCATTTCTCTGTGAATGAGATACATTCTGTCTGACTGAGTGATTATTATGATGTGATTATTATGGTGTTACTCAGTGATTATTATGATGTTATACTCAGTGATTATTATGATGTTACTCAGTGATTATTATGGTGTTACTCAGTGATTATTATGGTGTTACTCAGTGATTATTATGGTGTTACTCTGATTATTATGATGTTACTCAGTGATTATGATGTTACTCAGTGATTATTATGGTGTTACTCAGTGATTATTATGGTGTTACTCAGTGATTATTATGGTGTTACTCAGTGATTATGATGTTACTCAGTGATTATTATGGTGTTACTCAGTGATTATTATGGTGTTACTCAGTGATTATTATGATGTTACTCAGTGGTTATTATGATGTTACTCAGTGATTATTATGTTACTCAGTGATTATTATGGTGTTACTCAGTGATTATTATGATGTGATTATTATGATGTTACTCAGTGATTATTATGATGTTACTCAGTGATTATTATGGTGTTACTCAGTGATTATTATGGTGTTACTCAGTGATTATTATGATGTGATTATTATGATGTTACTCAGTGATTATTATGATGTTACTCAGTGATTATTATGGTGTTACTCAGTGATTATTATGGTGTTACTCAGTGATTATTATGATGTGATTATTATGATGTTACTCAGTGATTATTATGGTGTTACTCAGTGATTATTATGATGTGATTATTATGATGTTACTCAGTGATTATTATGATGTTACTCAGTGATTATTATGGTGTTACTCAGTGATTATTATGGTGTTACTCAGTGATTATTATGATGTGATTATTATGATGTTACTCAGTGATTATTATGGTGTTACTCAGTGATTATTATGATGTTACTCAGTGATTATGATGTTACTCAGTGATTATTATGATGTGATTATTATGATGTTACTCAGTGATTATTATGGTGTTACTCAGTGATTATTATGATGTTACTCAGTGATTATTATGATGTTACTCAGTGATCATTATGGTGTTACTCAGTGATTATTATGATGTTACTCAGTGATTATTATGGTGTTACTCAGTGATTATTATGATGTTACTCAGTGATTATTATGATGTTACTCAGTGATTATTATGGTGTTACTCAGTGATTATTATGATGTGATTATTATGATGTTACTCAGTGATTATTATGATGTTACTCAGTGATTATGATGTTACTCAGTGATTATTATGTTTCTCAGTGATTATTATGTTACTCAGTGATTATTATGGTGTTACTCAGTGATTATTATGATGTGATTATTATGATGTTACTCAGTGATTATTATGATGTTACTCAGTGATTATTATGTTACTCAGTGATTATTATGATGTGATTATTATGATGTTACTCAGTGATTATTATGATGTGCTTATTATGATGTTACTCAGTGATTATTATGATGTTACTCAGTGATTATTATGATGTTACTCAGTGATTATTATGGTGTTACTCAGTGATTATTATGGTGTTACTCAGTGATTATGATGTTACTCAGTGATTATTATGGTGTTACTCAGTGATTATTATGGTGTTACTCAGTGATTATTATGGTGTTACTCAGTGATTATTATGATGTTACTCAGTGGTTATTATGATGTTACGCAGTGATTATTATGTTACTCAGTGATTATTATGGTGTTACTCAGTGATTATTATGATGTGATTATTATGATGTTACTCAGTGATTATTATGATGTTACTCAGTGATTATTATGGTGTTACTCAGTGATTATTATGGTGTTACTCAGTGATTATTATGATGTGATTATTATGATGTTACTCAGTGATTATTATGGTGTTACTCGGTGATTATTATGATGTTACTCAGTGATTATTATGGTGTTACTCAGTGATTATTATGGTGTTACTCAGTGATTATTATGATGTGATTATTATGATGTTACTCAGTGATTATTATGGTGTTACTCAGTGATTATGATGTTACTCAGTGATTATTATGGTGTTACTCAGTGATTATTATGGTGTTACTCAGTGATTATTATGGTGTTACTCAGTGATTATTATGGTGTTACTCAGTGATTATTATGATGTTACTCAGTGGTTATTATGATGTTACGCAGTGATTATTATGTTACTCAGTGATTATTATGGTGTTACTCAGTGATTATTATGATGTGATTATTATGATGTTACTCAGTGATTATTATGATGTTACTCAGTGATTATTATGGTGTTACTCAGTGATTATTATGGTGTTACTCAGTGATTATTATGATGTGATTATTATGATGTTACTCAGTGATTATTATGGTGTTACTCAGTGATTATTATGGTGTTACTCAGTGATTATTATGATGTTACTCAGTGATTATTATGATGTTACTCAGTGATTATTATGGTGTTACTCAGTGATTATTATGATGTGATTATTATGATGTTACTCAGTGATTATTATGATGTTACTCAGTGATTATTATGATGTTACTCAGTGATTATTATGGTGTTACTCAGTGGTTATTATGATGTTACGCAGTGATTATTATGTTACTCAGTGATTATTATGGTGTTACTCAGTGATTATTATGATGTGATTATTATGATGTTACTCAGTGATTATTATGATGTTACTCAGTGATTATTATGGTGTTACTCAGTGATTATTATGGTGTTACTCAGTGATTATTATGATGTGATTATTATGATGTTACTCAGTGATTATTATGGTGTTACTCAGTGATTATTATGGTGTTACTCAGTGATTATTATGATGTTACTCAGTGGTTATATGATGTTACGCAGTGATTATTATGTTACTCAGTGATTATTATGGTGTTACTCAGTGATTATTATGATGTGATTATTATGATGTTACTCAGTGATTATTATGATGTTACTCAGTGATTATTATGGTGTTACTCAGTGATTATTATGGTGTTACTCAGTGATTATTATGATGTGATTATTATGATGTTACTCAGTGATTATTATGGTGTTACTCAGTGATTATTATGATGTTACTCAGTGATTATTATGATGTTACTCAGTGATTATTATGGTGTTACTCAGTGATTATTATGATGTGATTATTATGATGTTACTCAGTGATTATTATGGTGTTACTCAGTGATTATGATGTTACTCAGTGATTATTATGGTGTTACTCAGTGATTATTATGGTGTTACTCAGTGATTATTATGGTGTTACTCAGTGATTATTATGGTGTTACTCAGTGATTATTATGATGTTACTCAGTGGTTATTATGATGTTACTCAGTGATTATTATGTTACTCAGTGATTATTATGGTGTTACTCAGTGATTATTATGATGTGATTATTATGATGTTACTCAGTGATTATTATGATGTTACTCAGTGATTATTATGGTGTTACTCAGTGATTATTATGGTGTTACTCAGTGATTATTATGATGTGATTATTATGATGTTATTGATTATTATGGTGTTACTCAGTGATTATTATGATGTGTTACTCAGTGATTATTATGATGTTACTCAGTGATTATTATGATGTTACTCAGTGATTATTATGGTGTTACTCAGTGATTATTATGATGTGATTATTATGATGTTACTCAGTGATTATTATGATGTTACTCAGTGATTATTATGATGTTACTCAGTGATTATTATGGTGTTACTCAGTGATTATTATGATGTTACTCAGTGATTATTATGATGTTACTCAGTGATTATTATGGTGTTACTCAGTGATTATTATGATGTGATTATTATGATGTTACTCAGTGATTATTATGGTGTTACTCAGTGATTATTATGGTGTTACTCAGTGATTATTATGGTGTTACTCAGTGATTATTATGGTGTTACTCAGTGATTATTATGGTGTTACTCAGTGATTATTATGATGTTACTCAGTGGTTATTATGATGTTACGCAGTGATTATTATGTTACTCAGTGATTATTATGGTGTTACTCAGTGATTATTATGATGTGATTATTATGATGTTACTCAGTGATTATTATGATGTTACTCAGTGATTATTATGGTGTTACTCAGTGATTATTATGGTGTTACTCAGTGATTATTATGATGTGATTATTATGATGTTACTCAGTGATTATTATGGTGTTACTCAGTGATTATTATGATGTGATTATTATGATGTTACTCAGTGATTATTATGATATTACTCAGTGATTATTATGATGTTACTCAGTGATTATTATGGTGTTACTCAGTGATTATTATGATGTGATTATTATGATGTTACTCAGTGATTATTATGATGTTACTCAGTGATTATTATGATGTTACTCAGTGATTATTATGATGTTACTCAGTGATTATTATGATGTGATTATTATGATGTTACTCAGTGATTATTATGATGTGATTATTATGATGTTACTCAGTGATTATTATGATGTTACTCAGTGATTATGATGTTACTCAGTGATTATTATGTTTCTCAGTGTTATTATGTTACTCAGTGATTATTATGGTGTTACTCAGTGATTATTATGATGTTATTATGATTTACTCAGTGATTATTATGATGTTACTCAGTGATTATTATGATGTTACTCAGTGATTATTATGGTGTTACTCAGTGATTATTATGGTGTTACTCAGTGATTATTATGGTGTTACTCAGTGATTATTATGATGTTACTTATTATGATGTTACTCAGTGATTATTATGGTGTTACTCAGTGATTATTATGGTGTTACTCAGTGATTATTATGGTGTTACTCAGTGATTATTATGTTACTCAGTGATTATTATGGTGTTACTCAGTGATTATTATGATGTTACTCAGTGATTATTATGATGTTACTCAGTGATTATTATGATGTTACTCAGTGATTATTATGTTACTCAGTGATTATTATGGTGTTACTCAGTGATTATTATGATTATTATTATGATGTTACTCAGTGATTATTATGATGTTACTCAGTGATTATTATGATGTTACTCAGTGATTATTATGGTGTTACTCAGTGATTATTATGATGTGATTATTATGATGTTACTCAGTGATTATTATGATGTTACTCAGTGATTATTATGATGTTACTCAGTGATTATTATGGTGTTACTCAGTGATTATTATGATGTGATTATTATGATGTTACTCAGTGATTATTATGATGTTACTCAGTGATTATTATGATGTTACTCAGATTATTATGATGTTACTCAGTGATTATTATGATGTTACTCAGTGATTATTATGGTGTTACTCAGTGATTATTATGGTGTTACTCAGTGATTATTATGATGTTATTATTATGATGTTACTCAGTGATTATTATGGTGTTACTCAGTGATTATTATGATGTTACTCAGTGATTATGATGTTACTCAGTGATTATTATGATGTGATTATTATGATGTTACTCAGTGATTATTATGATGTTACTCAGTGATTATTATGATGTTACTCAGTGATTATTATGATGTTACTCAGTGATTATTATGGTGTTACTCAGTGATTATTATGATGTTACTCAGTGATTATTATGATGTTACTCAGTGATTATTATGATGTTACTCAGTGATTATTATGATGTTACTCAGTGATTATTATGGTGTTACTCAGTGATTATTATGATGTGATTATTATGATGTTACTCAGTGATTATTATGATGTTACTCAGTGATTATGATGTTTACTCAGTGATTATTATGTTTCTCAGTGATTATTATGTTACTCAGTGATTATTATGGTGTTACTCAGTGATTATTATGATGTGATTATTATGATGTTACTCAGTGATTATTATGATGTTACTCAGTGATTATTATGTTACTCAGTGATTATTATGATGTGATTATTATGATGTTACTCAGTGATTATTATGATGTGATTATTATGATGTTACTCAGTGATTATTATGATGTTACTCAGTGATTATTATGATGTTACTCAGTGATTATTATGGTGTTACTCAGTGATTATTATGGTGTTACTCAGTGATTATTATGATGTTACTCAGTGATTATGATGTTACTCAGTGATTATTATGGTGTTACTCAGTGATTATTATGATGTTACTCAGTGATTATTATGATGTTACTCAGTGATTATTATGATGTTACTCAGTGATTATTATGATGTTACGCAGTGATTATTATGTTACTCAGTGATTATTATGGTGTTACTCAGTGATTATTATGATGTGATTATTATGATGTTACTCAGTGATTATTATGATGTTACTCAGTGATTATTATGATGTTACTCAGTGATTATTATGTTTACTCAGTGATTATTATGATGTGATTATTATGATGTTACTCAGTGATTATTATGGTGTTACTCAGTGATTATTATGATGTTACTCAGTGATTATTATGATGTTACTCAGTGATTATTATGGTGTTACTCAGTGATTATTATGATGTGATTATTATGATGTTACTCAGTGATTATTATGGTGTTACTCAGTGATTATGATGTTACTCAGTGATTATTATGTTACTCAGTGATTATTATGGTGTTACTCAGTGATTATTATGGTGTTACTCAGTGATTATTATGGTGTTACTCAGTGATTATTATGATGTTACTCAGTGATTATTATGATGTTACGCAGTGATTATTATGTTACTCAGTGATTATTATGGTGTTACTCAGTGATTATTATGATGTGATTATTATGATGTTACTCAGTGATTATTATGATGTTACTCAGTGATTATTATGGTGTTACTCAGTGATTATTATGGTGTTACTCAGTGATTATTATGATGTGATTATTATGATGTTACTCAGTGATTATTATGGTGTTACTCAGTGATTATTATGATGTTACTCAGTGATTATTATGATGTTACTCAGTGATTATTATGGTGTTACTCAGTGATTATTATGGTGTTACTCAGTGATTATTATGATGTGATTATTATGATGTTACTCAGTGATTATTATGATGTTACTCAGTGATTATTATGATGTTACTCAGTGATTATTATGGTGTTACTCAGTGATTATTATGATGTTACTCAGTGATTATTATGATGTTACTCAGTGATTATTATGATGTTACTCAGTGATGTGATTATTATGATGTTACTCAGTGATTATTATGGTGTTACTCAGTGATTATTATGGTGTTACTCAGTGATTATTATGGTGTTACTCAGTGATTATGATGGTTTACTCAGTGATTATTATGGTGTTACTCAGTGATTATTATGATGTTACTCAGTGATTATTATGATGTTACGCATTGATTATTATGTTACTCAGTGATTATTATGGTGTTACTCAGTGATTATTATGATGTGATTATTATGATGTTACTCAGTGATTATTATGATGTTACTCAGTGATTATTATGATGTTACTCAGTGATTATTATGGTGTTACTCAGTGATTATTATGATGTGATTATTATGATGTTACTCAGTGATTATTATGGTGTTACTCAGTGATTATTATGATGTGATTATTATGATGTTACTCAGTGATTATTATGATATTACTCAGTGATTATTATGATGTTACTCAGTGATTATTATGATGTGATTATTATGATGTTACTCAGTGATTATTATGATGTTACTCAGTGATTATTATGATGTTACTCAGTGATTATTATGATGTTACTCAGTGATTATTATGATGTTACTCAGTGATTATGATGTTACTCAGTGATTATTATGATGTGATTATTATGATGTTACTCAGTGATTATTATGATGTTACTCAGTGATTATGATGTTACTCAGTGATTATTATGTTTCTCAGTGATTATTATGTTACTCAGTGATTATTATGGTGTTACTCAGTGATTATTATGATGTGATTATTATGATGTTACTCAGTGATTATTATGATGTTACTCAGTGATTATTATGTTACTCAGTGATTATTATGATGTGATTATTATGATGTTACTCAGTGATTATTATGATGTGCTTATTATGATGTTACTCAGTGATTATTATGATGTTACTCAGTGATTATTATGATGTTACTCAGTGATTATTATGGTGTTACTCAGTGATTATTATGGTGTTACTCAGTGATTATTATGGTGTTACTCAGTGATTATGATGTTACTCAGTGATTATTATGGTGTTACTCAGTGATTATTATGGTGTTACTCAGTGATTATTATGGTGTTACTCAGTGATTATTATGATGTGATTATTATGATGTTACTCAGTGATTATTATGATATTACTCAGTGATTATTATGGTGTTACTCAGTGATTATTATGATTATTATTATGATGTTACTCAGTGATTATTATGATGTTACTCAGTGATTATTATGGTGTTACTCAGTGATTATTATGGTGTTACTCAGTGATTATTATGATGTGATTATTATGATGTTACTCAGTGATTATTATGGTGTTACTCAGTGATTATTATGATGTGATTATTATGATGTTACTCAGTGATTATTATGGTGTTACTCAGTGATTATTATGATGTGATTATTATGATGTTACTCAGTGATTATTATGATGTTACTCAGTGATTATTATGATGTTACTCAGTGATTATTATGGTGTTACTCAGTGATTATTATGATGTTACTCAGTGATTATTATGATGTTACTCAGTGATTATTATGATGTTACTCAGTGATTATTATGATGTTACTCAGTGATTATTATGATGTTACTCATGTTATTATGATTATTATGATGTTACTCAGTGATTATTATGATGTTACTCAGTGATTATTATGGTGTTACTCAGTGATTATTATGATGTTACTCAGTGATTATTATGATGTTATTATTATGATGTTACTCAGTGATTATTATGATGTTACTCAGTGATTATTATGATTATTATTATGATGTTACTCAGTGATTATTATGATGTTACTCAGTGATTATTATGATGTTACTCAGTGATTATTATGGTGTTACTCAGTGATTATTATGATGTTTATTATGATGTTACTCAGTGATTATTATGATGTTACTCAGTGATTATTATGATGTTACTCAGTGATTATTATGACTCAGTGATTATTATGATGTTACTCAGTGATTATTATGATGTTACTCAGTGATTATTATTATGGTGATTATTATGATGATTATTATGATGTTACTCAGTGATTATTATGTTACTCAGTGATTATTACTCAGTGATTATTATGGTGTTACTCAGTGATTATTATGGTGTTACTCAGTGATTATTATGGTGTTACTCAGTGATTATTATGATGTTACTCAGTGGTTATTATGATGTTACGCAGTGATTATTATGTTACTCAGTGATTATTATGGTGTTACTCAGTGATTATTATGATGTGATTATTATGATGTTACTCAGTGATTATTATGATGTTACTCAGTGATTATTATGATGTGATTATTATGATGTTACTCAGTGATTATTATGGTGTTACTCAGTGATTATTATGATGTGATTATTATGATGTTACTCAGTGATTATTATGATATTACTCAGTGATTATTATGATGTTACTCAGTGATTATTATGATGTGATTATTATGATGTTACTCAGTGATTATTATGATGTTACTCAGTGATTATTATGATGTTACTCAGTGATTATTATGATGTTACTCAGTGATTATTATGGTGTTACTCAGTGATTATTATGATGTATTATTATGATGTTACTCAGTGATTATTATGATGTTACTCAGTGATTATTATGATGTTACTCAGTGATTATTATGGTGTTACTCAGTGATTATTATGATGTTACTCAGTGATTATTATGATGTTACTCAGTGATTATTATGGTGTTACTCAGTGATTATTATGATGTGTTATTATGATGTTACTCAGTGATTATTATGGTGTTACTCAGTGATTATTATGACTCAGTGATTATTATGGTGTTACTCAGTGATTATTATGATGTTACTCAGTGATTATTATGATGTTACTCAGTGATTATTATGATGTTACTCAGTGATTATTATGTTACTCAGTGATTATTATGGTGTTACTCAGTGATTATTATGATGTTATTATGATTTACTCAGTGATTATTATGATGTTACTCAGTGATTATTATGATGTTACTCAGTGATTATTATGATGTTACTCAGTGATTATTATGGTGTTACTCAGTGATTATTATGATGTGATTATTATGATGTTACTCAGTGATTATTATGATATTACTCAGTGATTATTATGATGTTACTCAGTGATTATTATGGTGTTACTCAGTGATTATTATGATGTGATTATTATGATGTTACTCAGTGATTATTATGATGTTACTCAGTGATTATTATGATGTTACTCAGTGATTATTATGATGTTACTCAGTGATTATTATGATGTTACTCAGTGATTATTATGATGTTACTCAGTGATTATGATGTTACTCAGTGATTATTATGACTCAGTGATTATTATGATGTTACTCAGTGATTATTATGGTTTACTCAGTGATTATTATGATGTTACTCAGTGATTATTATGATGTTACTCAGTGATTATTATGGTGTTACTCAGTGATTATTATGATGTTACTCAGTGATTATTATGATGTTACTCAGTGATTATTATGATGTTACTCAGTGATTATTATGATGTTACTCAGTGATTATTATGGTGTTACTCAGTGATTATTATGATGTGATTATTATGATGTTACTCAGTGATTATTATGATGTTACTCAGTGATTATGATGTTACTCAGTGATTATGATGTTACTCAGTGATTATTATGTTACTCAGTGATTATTATGGTGTTACTCAGTGATTATTATGATGTGATTATTATGATGTTACTCAGTGATTATTATGATGTTACTCAGTGATTATTATGTTACTTGATTATTATGATGTGATTATTATGATGTTACTCAGTGATTATTATGGTGTTACTCAGTGATTATTATGATGTTACTCAGTGATTATTATGATGTTACTCAGTGATTATTATGATGTTACTCAGTGATTATTATGATGTTACTCAGTGATTATTATGGTGTTACTCAGTGATTATTATGATGTGATTATTATGATGTTACTCAGTGATTATTATGATGTTACTCAGTGATTATGATGTTACTCAGTGATTATTATGTTTACTCAGTGATTATTATGTTTACTCAGTGATTATTATGGTGTTACTCAGTGATTATTATGATGTGCTTATTATGATGTTACTCAGTGATTATTATGATGTTACTCAGTGATTATTATGATGTTACTCAGTGATTATTATGATGTTACTCAGTGATTATTATGATGTTACTCAGTGATTATGATGTTACTCAGTGATTATTATGATGTGATTATTATGATGTTACTCAGTGATTATTATGATATTACTCAGTGATTATTATGATGTTACTCAGTGATTATTATGGTGTTACTCAGTGATTATTATGATGTGATTATTATGATGTTACTCAGTGATTATTATGATGTTACTCAGTGATTATTATGATGTTACTCAGTGATTATGATGTTACTCAGTGATTATTATGATGTGATTATTATGATGTTACTCAGTTATTATTATGATGTTACTCAGTGATTATGATGTTACTCAGTGATTATTATGTTTCTCAGTGATTATTATGTTACTCAGTGATTATTATGGTGTTACTCAGTGATTATTATGATGTGATTATTATGATGTTACTCAGTGATTATTATGATGTTACTCAGTGATTATTATGTTACTCAGTGATTATTATGATGTGATTATTATGATGTTACTCAGTGATTATTATGATGTGCTTATTATGATGTTACTCAGTGATTATTATGATGTTACTCAGTGATTATTATGATGTTACTCAGTGATTATTATGGTGTTACTCAGTGATTATTATGGTGTTACTCAGTGATTATTATGGTGTTACTCAGTGATTATGATGTTACTCAGTGATTATTATGGTGTTACTCAGTGATTATTATGGTGTTACTCAGTGATTATTATGGTGTTACTCAGTGATTATTATGATGTTACTCAGTGGTTATTATGATGTTACGCAGTGATTATTATGTTACTCAGTGATTATTATGGTGTTACTCAGTGATTATTATGATGTGATTATTATGATGTTACTCAGTGATTATTATGATGTTACTCAGTGATTATTATGGTGTTACTCAGTGATTATTATGGTGTTACTCAGTGATTATTATGATGTGATTATTATGATGTTACTCAGTGATTATTATGGTGTTACTCGGTGATTATTATGATGTTACTCAGTGATTATTATGGTGTTACTCAGTGATTATTATGGTGTTACTCAGTGATTATTATGATGTGATTATTATGATGTTACTCAGTGATTATTATGGTGTTACTCAGTGATTATTATGGTGTTACTCAGTGATTATTATGATGTTACTCAGTGATTATTATGGTGTTACTCAGTGATTATTATGGTGTTACTCAGTATTATTATGATGTTACTCAGTGATTATTATGATGTTACTCAGTGATTATTATGATGTTACTCAGTGATTATTATGATGTGATTATTATGATGTTACTCAGTGATTATTATGATGTTACTCAGTGATTATTATGGTGTTACTCAGTGATTATTATGGTGTTACTCAGTGATTATTATGATGTGATTATTATGATGTGATTATTATGATGTTACTCAGTGATTATTATGATGTGCTTATTATGATGTTACTCAGTGATTATTATGATGTTACTCAGTGATTATTATGATGTTACTCAGTGATTATTATGGTGTTACTCAGTGATTATTATGATGTGATTATTATGATGTTACTCAGTGATTATTATGATGTTACTCAGTGATTATTATGATGTTACTCAGTGATTATTATGGTGTTACTCAGATTATTATTATGATGTTACTCAGTGATTATTATGGTGTTACTCAGTGATTATTATGATGTGATTATTATGATGTTACTCAGTGATTATTATGGTGTTACTCAGTGATTATTATGGTGTTACTCAGTGATTATTATGGTGTTACTCAGTGATTATTATGGTGTTACTCAGTGATTATTATGATGTTACTCAGTGGTTATTATGATGTTACGCAGTGATTATTATGTTACTCAGTGATTATTATGGTGTTACTCAGTGATTATTATGATGTGATTATTATGATGTTACTCAGTGATTATTATGATGTTACTCAGTGATTATTATGGTGTTACTCAGTGATTATTATGATGTTACTCAGTGATTATTATGATGTTACTCAGTGATTATTATGTTACTGTGATTATTATGATGTTACTCAGTGATTATTATGATGTTACTCAGTGATTATTATGGTGTTACTCAGTGATTATTATTATGTGATTATTATGATGTTACTCAGTGATTATTATGATGTTACTCAGTGATTATTATGATGTTACTCAGTGATTATGATGTTACTCAGTGATTATTATGATGTTACTCAGCGATTATTATGATGTGATTATTATGATGTTACTCAGTGATTATTATGATGTTACTCAGTGATTATTATGATGTTACTCAGTGATTATTATGGTGTTACTCAGTGATTATTATGATGTTACTCAGTGATTATTATGATGTTACTCAGTGATTATTATGGTGTTACTCAGTGATTATTATGATGTGATTATTATGATGTTACTCAGTGATTATTATGGTGTTACTCAGTGATTATTATGGTGTTACTCAGTGATTATTATGGTGTTACTCAGTGATTATTATGGTGTTACTCAGTGATTATTATGATGTTACTCAGTGATTATTATGATGTTACGCAGTGATTATTATGTTACTCAGTGATTATTATGGTGTTACTCAGTGATTATTATGATGTGATTATTATGATGTTACTCAGTGATTATTATGATGTTACTCAGTGATTATTATGGTGTTACTCAGTGATTATTATGATGTTACTCAGTGATTATTATGGTGTTACTCAGTGATTATTATGATGTGATTATTATGATGTTACTCAGTGATTATTATGATGTTACTCAGTGATTATTATGATGTTACTCAGTGATTATTATGATGTTACTCAGTGATTATTATGATTGATTATTATGATGTTACTCAGTGATTATTATGATGTTACTCAGTGATTATTATGATGTTACTCAGTGATTATTATGATGTTACTCAGTGATTATTATGATGTTACTCAGTGATTATTATGATGTTACTCAGTGATTATGATGTTACTCAGTGATTATTATGATGTGATTATTATGATGTTACTCAGTGATTATTATGGTGTTACTCAGTGATTATTATGATGTTACTCAGTGATTATTATGATGTTACTCAGTGATTATTATGGTGTTACTCAGTGATTATTATGATGTTACTCAGTGATTATTATGGTGTTACTCAGTGATTATTATGATGTTACTCAGTGATTATTATGATGTTACTCAGTGATTATTATGGTGTTACTCAGTGATTATTATGATGTGATTATTATGATGTTACTCAGTGATTATTATGATGTTACTCAGTGATTATGATGTTACTCAGTGATTATTACTCAGTGATTATTATGTTACTCAGTGATTATTATGGTGTTACTCAGTGATTATTATGATGTTATTATGATGTTACTCAGTGATTATTATGATGTTACTCAGTGATTATTATGTTACTCAGTGATTATTATGATGTGATTATTATGATGTTACTCAGTGATTATTATGGTGTTACTCAGTGATTATTATGATGTTACTCAGTGATAATTATGGTGTTACTCAGTGATTATTATGATGTTACTCAGTGATTATTATGATGTTACTCAGCGATTATTATGGTGTTACTCAGTGATTATTATGATGTGATTATTATGATGTTACTCAGTGATTATTATGAAGTTACTCAGTGATTATGATGTTACTCAGTGATTATTATGTTACTCAGTGATTATTATGTTACTCAGTGATTATTATGATGTGATTATTATGATGTTACTCAGTGATTATTATGATGTTACTCAGTGATTATTATGATGTGCTTATTATGATGTTACTCAGTGATTATGATGTTACTCAGTGATTATTATGATGTGATTATTATGATGTTACTCAGTGATTATTATGGTGTTACTCAGTGATTATTATGATGTTACTCAGTGATTATTATGATGTTACTCAGTGATTATTATGGTGTTACTCAGTGATTATTATGGTGTTACTCAGTGATTATTATGGTGTTACTCAGTGATTATTATGATGTTACTCAGTGATTATTATGATGTTACTCAGTGATTATTATGGTGTTACTCAGTGATTATTATGATGTTACTCAGTGATTATTATGAAGTTACTCAGTGATTATGATGTTACTCAGTGATTATTATGTTACTCAGTGATTATTATGTTACTCAGTGATTATTATGGTGTTACTCAGTGATTATTATGATGTGATTATTATGATGTTACTCAGTGATTATTATGATGTTACTCAGTGATTATTATGTTACTCAGTGATTATTATGATGTGATTATTATGATGTTACTCAGTGATTATTATGATGTGCTTATTATGATGTTACTCAGTGATTATTATGATGTTACTCAGTGATTATTATGATGTTACTCAGTGTTACTCAGTGATTATTATGGTGTTACTCAGTGATTATTATGATGTTACTCAGTGATTATTATGGTGTTACTGTTTATTATAATGTTACTCAGTGATTATTATGATGTTACTCAGTGATTATTATGGTGTTACTCAGTGATTATTATGATGTTACTCAGTGATTATTATGAAGTTACTCAGTGATTATGATGTTACTCAGTGATTATTATGTTACTCAGTGATTATTATGTTACTCAGTGATTATTATGGTGTTACTCAGTGATTATTATGATGTGATTATTATGATGTTACTCAGTGATTATTATGATGTTACTCAGTGATTATTATGTTACTCAGTGATTATTATGATGTGATTATTATGATGTTACTCAGTGATTATTATGATGTGCTTATTATGATGTTACTCAGTGATTATTATGATGTTACTCAGTGATTATTATGATCTTACTCAGTGATTATTATATAGTTACATGCTACAGTCAGGTGTGTCTTGAGCTATTCTGGTGGCCCATTATGAGACTGTGAAACAATGATTGTCAGAATAATGGCTGCCTGGGCGGATACACTGCCAATCCAGTTCTGGCAGTTTGGCGCTTGGCAGCATATACACACGTTGACATGCGCAAATAATACCACTCCTGTTTACCTGGCATTTAAACTGGGCAAAGCCAAGTGCTGAGAGCCATTACCCCACATATATTGTCCCATTAGTCTATGAAATATGACAACTTTATAATATAGCCCATGCCAGGCCCATCTGGAACATTCTCATATGACAGACATACTATTGGCATTGTTCGGGCACAGGGAGAGAACACATGAAAACGGAGACAGATGTGTGAGAAAGAGAGGAGAGGGAAAGAGAGAACACATGAAAACAGAGACAGATGTGTGAGAAAGAGAGGAGAGGGAAAGAGAGAACACATGAAAACAGAGACAGATGTGTGAGAAAGAGAGGAGAGGGAAAGAGAGAACACATGAAAACAGAGACAGATGTGTGAGAAAGAGAGGAGAGGGAAAGAGAGGACACATGAAAACGGAGACAGATGTGTGAGAAAGAGAGGAGAGGGAAAGAGAGAACACATGAAAACAGAGACAGATGTGTGAGAAAGAGAGGAGAGGGAAAGAGAGAACACACATGCCCAGGTTCATGTGTTTTCTCAGAGGAGATCAGGTGTAGATAGCAGCAGGTGTCTCTTACCTGTATGCCCAGGTTCAGTGTCTGTTTTCTCAGGAGGAGATCCAGGTGTAGTGTTCTATTTAACTACCTGGTGTTCTCTTACTCTGTTGTTTTGACAACAGGTCAGGTGGCGCAGTGTCTGTTCAGTGTGTGAGGACCCTCAGATTACCCTCCCCTCCAGGGAGTGTAACTCCACCTTGTGGATCTAGGTGAACAGACTATGGTGAGGACTGTACCTAGACCTCCAATTAATAATAATAGTAACTCTAGCAGCTAGCCCTTTGGTAACCATGGTGATATTTCTGATACCTTGCTGCTTTATATTTACTTACCTTTGAGTCATTTATCAGATGCTCTTATCCAGAGTGACTTACACGAGCAATTAGGGTTTAGTGCCTTGCTCAAGAGCAATCTATCCATTTTTCACCTAGTTGGCTCAGGGATTCAAACCAGTGACCTTTCGGTTACTGGCCCAACGCTCTTAAAATCGTTAGGCTACCTGCTGACCCTACTTACTAGAGGGCACAAAACAGACCGACAGAAGTAACAGGTTTGATTGTCCCACATGCACAGCATCAGATAAACATGACCTGCTTTTGGTCTGTGCAAAATGTTCCCTGTTTTATCACACTGCCAAGGCTATCTGGAACTTTCCACAGAGGATACGTGTCAACATTTCATGTATTGGTCCACTGAGACCAGTGTGTATAAAGAAGAGAACTGAGCCCAGTAGACTACATTAGATCTGAAGAGACATTGTTTCAGAATGAGGGGTGCTGGAGCTCTGCTGGTGTTGCTGTACTATCTGTCTGGGACATGGGCTCATGGAGAGAGTAGAGGGGACAGAGAGAAGGATATCACTGAACAGGGTCACAGTGAAGGATGAGAGAGCAGGGAGAGTGATGCTGAACCGTTGACCACCCAGCCTGACATCTTGACTGAACTGAAGGGGTATCATCGGATGGGGCCACAGTGTCTCCTGACCCCTCCTGTCTCAGCCTCCAGTATTTATGCTGCAGTAGTTTATGTGTCGGGGGGCTAGGGTCAGTCTGTTATATCTGGAGTATTTCTCCTGTCTTATCCGGTGTCCTGTGTGAATTTAAGTATGCTCTCTCTAATTCTCTCTTTCTCTCGGGGGACCTGAGCCCTCGGACCATGCCCCAGGACTACCTGGCATGATGACTCCTTATTGTCCCCAGTCCACCTGGCCGTGCTGCTGCTCCAGTTTCAACTGTTCTGCCTGTGGCTATGGAATCCTAACCTGTTCACCGGACGTGCTACCTTGTCCCAGACCTGCTGTTTTCAACTCTCTAGAGACTCTTCATGATCGGCTCTGAAAAGCCAACTGACATTTACTCCTGAGGTGCTGACTTGCTGCACCCTCTACAACTACTGTAATTTCCGGACTATAAGCCGCTACTTTTTTCCCCCGCTTTGAACCTCGCGGTTTATACAATGACGCGGCTAATTTATGGATTTTTCCCGCTTTCACAAGATTCATGCCGCCAAAAAACTGAGCACCGTCACATAATGTGACGTAAATCGAGCGCGCTCAAACTTCCCATCATTCTGATTACGGTAGTAATTTTGTCACCCTCATCATGGCAAAGACACAGAGAAATGCATATGATGCAGCTTTCAAGTTGAAGGCGATCGATCTGGCTGTTGGAAAAGGAAATAGAGCTGCTGACAGCGTGGAGCATTGTCAAAAAATCCACTATCATCAACGGGTTTGGAAAGGCTGGACTGCTGCGTGTTGAAGAGGGCAGCGATCCAACATCGGAAGAAGCAATTCTGAGGCTATTCAACTCCGACACCGAAGGAGATGACTTCAGTGGTTTCTGTGCACAGGAGGAGGAAGATAGTGACCAATGACTTTCTTGGTAGGCTACTGTTTACTGCTATTTTTTAAATTTTTGTTACAAGCCGTGTTTCGTTTAAAGGCTGTGTAAAGTTAATTTGTTTCAATGTACCAGTAGGCACCTGCGGCTTATAGACATGTGCGGCTTATTTATGTACAAAATACATATTTTTTAATAATTCAGTGGGTGCGGTTTATATTCAGGTTAATAGTCCAGAAATGACGGTACTGTGATTATTATTATTGGACCATGCTGGTCATTTATGAACATTTGAACATCTTGGCCATGTTCTGTTATAATCGCCACCCGGCACAGCCAGAAGAGGACTGGCCACCCCTCATAGCCTGGTTCCTCTCTAGGTTTCTTCCTAGGTTTTGGCCTTTCTAGAGAGTTTTTCCTAGCCACCGTGCTTCTACACCTGCATTGCTTGCTGTTTGGGGTTTTAGGCTGGATTTCTGTACAGCACTTTGAGATATCAGCTGATGTACGAAGGGCTATATAAATACATTTGATTTGGTTTGATTTGAAGGAGCTGAGAGACATGGTGGTGGAATTGAGAGAGGAGCTGAGGAACATGGTGGTGGAATTGAGAGAGGAGCTGAGGAACATGGTGGTGGAACAGAGAGAGGAGCTGAGGAACATGGTGGTGGAATTGAGAGAGGAGCTGAGGAACATGGTGGTGGAATTGAGAGAGGAGCTGAGGAACATGGTGGTGGAATTGAGAGAGGAGCTGAGGAACATGGTGGTGGAACAGAGAGAGGAGCTGAGGAACATGGTGGTGGAACAGAGAGTGGAGCTGAGGAACATGGTGGTGGAACAGAGAGTGGAGCTGAGGAACATGGTGGTGGAACAGAGAGAGGAGCTGAGGAACATGGTGGTGGAACTGAGAGAGGAGCTGAGGAACATGGTGGTGGAACTGAGAGAGGAGCTGAGGAACATGGTGGTGGAACTGAGAGAGGAGCTGAGGAACATGGTGGTGGAACAGAGAGAGGAGCTGAGGAACATGGTGGTGGAACAGAGAGTGGAGCTGAGGAACATGGTGGTGGAACAGAGAGTGGAGCTGAGGAACATGGTGGTGGAACAGAGAGAGGAGCTGAGGAACATGGTGGTGGAACAGAGAGAGGAGCTGAGGAACATGGTGGTGGAACAGAGAGAGGAGCTGAGGAACATGGTGGTGGAATTGAGAGAGGAGCTGAGGAACATGGTGGTGGAACAGAGAGAGGAGCTGAGGAACATGGTGGTGGAATTGAGAGAGGAGCTGAGGAACATGGTGGTGGAACAGAGAGAGGAGCTGAGGAACATGGTGGTGGAACAGAGAGTGGAGCTGAGGAACATGGTGGTGGAACAGAGAGTGGAGCTGAGGAACATGGTGGTGGAACAGAGAGAGGAGCTGAGGAACATGGTGGTGGAACAGAGAGAGGAGCTGAGGAACATGGTGGTGGAACAGAGAGAGGAGCTGAGGAACATGGTGGTGGAATTGAGAGAGGAGCTGAGGAACATGGTGGTGGAACAGAGAGAGGAGCTGAGGAACATGGTGGTGGAATTGAGAGAGGAGCTGAGGAACATGGTGGTGGAACAGAGAGAGGAGCTGAGGAACATGGTGGCCAGAGTGACAGCTAGTGAGGGTCAGGCGGTGGAACTGAAGAGAGAGAACTCAGGTAAAGAAGGGTGTTTGTGTATAATAATAGCAAATTCAGGATGTGGGGCAATTGGGACTCCAACCCGAGTCCCTGCAAGTGTCAGTCCAACGTCTTAGCCATTACACCAAGAGATCCAAACTTTGTACCACGGGCACAACACTATGTTCATTGCATGTGGGTTAGCTTCTTTTTCATTCAGTAGGGATTAAAAAGCTTCATGCTATTGTAGTTTGAGACCGGACTGAGTGCCTGTAAGAGCCAGGTGGAGGAGCTGAAAGGAGAGGTGGAGGAGCTGAAAGGAGAGATGGAGGAGCTGAAAGGAGAGGTGGAGGAGCTGAAAGGAGAGGTGGAGGAACTGAAAGGAGAGGTGGAGGAGCTGAAAGGAGAGGTAGAGGAGCTGAAAGGAGAGGTGGAGGAGCTGATATGTGCTAGTTCCTGAAATAGAACATCATCCACATAACACCTCAATGTCACTGTTGAATTGTTTATTCTTTTTTCTCATGACGTTTACAAACATTCTGCCAGCATGGAAAAGCCTAAATGAGGGAGATGCTACAGTCTAAAGTCATTCAAGTACTGTAAGGTATAAGACTGTATTTTACAACCAGATCATTCAGGACAGACAGAACAGAAAGCATGGTTGTTACAGCCAGACCTCCGAGCAACAGATTGGATTGGACTGGACTGGACTCTCTCTATATAAATATATGTGGAGGCTGCTGAGGGGAGGACGGCTCATAATAATGACTGGAATGGAGTGGAATAAAACACATGAAAACCATGTTCTTGATACCATTCCATTCACTCCATTCCAGCCATTATTATGAGCTGTTCTCCCCTCAGCAGGCTCTAATGATATATATACAGTACCAGTCAAAGGTCTGGACACACCTACTCATTCAAGGGTTTTTCTTTATTTGGACTATTTTCTACATTGTAGAATAATAGAGAAGACATCAAAACTATGAAATAACACATATGGAATCATGTAGTAACCAAAAAAGTGTTCAACAAATCAAAATGTATTTTATATTCTTAAAAGTAGCCACCCTTTGCCTTGATGGCAGCTTTGCACACTGTTGGCATTCTCTCAACCAGCATCATGAGGTAGTCACCTGGAATGCATTTCAATTAACCTCTTTGGGCTAGGGGGAAGTATTTTGACGCCTGGATGAAAAGCGTGCCCAAAGTAAACTGCCTGTTACTCAGGCCCAGAAGCTAGGATATGCAAATAATTGGATAGATTTGTGACACTCTAAAGTTTCTAAAACTATTAAAATAATGTATGTGAGTATAACAGAACTGATATGGCAGGCGAAAACCTGAGGACAAACCATCCAGAAAAAAAAAGAATTCAGCCCACCACTGATTCCAATGGCTGTCATGTTTAATATGAAGGGAAAACATCCCAGATTGCAGTTCCTAGAGCTTCCACTAGATGTCAACAGTCTTTAGAAAGAGTTTCAGGCTTGTTTTTGGAAAAATGAGCTAGAATTTGTAGCTTTTCTAAGTGGCTCCCATTTTCGCTGTAGTGTTTTAATGAGCGTGGATGAGAGCACGTACTTTGTTGTTTATCTCCGGTAAAGACAATAACGATTCTCCGTCTTAAATTTGATCGTTTATTTACGTATTAGGGTACCTGAGGTTTGATTATAAACGTTGTTTGGCTTGTTTGGAGAAGTTTATTGGCAACGTTTGGGATTAATTTTGTATGCATTTTGAAGGAGGGAAACCAGTGGATTATTGAATGAAGCGCTCCAGCTAAACTGAGTTTTTGGGGATATAAAGAAGGACTTTATCAAACAAAAGGACCATTTGTGATGTAGCTGGGACCTTTTGGAGTGCCAACAGAAGAAGATCTTCAAAGGTAAGGCATTTATTTTATCGCTATTTCTGACTTTTGTGGCGCACCTGCCTGGTTGGAAAATATTTTTAATTATTTTGTGTGCGGGGCGCTGTCCTCAGATAATCGCATGGTGTGCTTTCACCGTAAAGCCTTTTTGAAATCTGACAAAGCAGCTGGATTAACAAGAAGTTCAGCTTTTTTCTGATGTATGACACTTGTATTTTCATGAATGTTGAATATGACTATTTCTATCATTTGAATTTCGCACTCCTGTTGTCGAGGTGGGTCGCTAGCGCCACATCTAGCACAAAGAGGTTTTAACAGGTGTGCCTTGTTAAAAGTTAATTTGTGGAATTTATTTCCTTCTTAATGCGTTTGAGCCAATCAGTTGTGTTGTGACAAGTTAGGGGTGGTATACAGAAGATAGTCCTATTTGGTAAAAGACCAAGTTCATATTATGGCAAGAACAGCTCAAATAAGCAAAGGGAAACGACAGTCCATCAAGACTTTACAACATGGCTCTCATGAGGACCGCCACAGGAAAGGAAGACACAGAGTTACCTCTGCTGCAGAGGATAAGTTCATTAGAGTTAACTGCACATCAGACTGCAGCCCAAATAAACGCTTTGCAGAGTTCAAGTAACATACACATCTCAACATCAACTGTTCAGAGGAGACTGTGTGAATCAGGCCTTCATGACCGAGTTGCTGCAAAGAAACTACTTACCAAAGGACACCAATAATAAGAAGAGACTTGCTTGGGCCAAGAAACATGAGCAATGGACATTAGACTGGTGGAAATCTGTCCTTTGGTCTGATGAGTCAAAATGTGAGATTTTTGGTTCCAACTGCAGTGTCTTTGTGAGAAGCAGAGTTGGTAAACGGATGATCTCTGCATGTGTTGGTCCCACCATGAAGCATGGAAGAGGAGGTGTGATGGTGTGGGGGTGCTTTGCTGGTGACACTGTCTGTGATGTATTTAGAATTCAAGGCACACTTAACCAGCATGGCTACCACAGCATTCTGCAGCGATACACCACCCCATTTGGTTTAGTGGGACTATCATTTGTTTTTTAACAGGACAATAACTCAACACACCTCCAGGCTGTGAAAGGGCTATTTGATCAAGAATGATGGACTGCTGCATCAGATGACCTGGCCTCCACAAATATATTTGTTTAACACTTTGGTTACACTTTGGTTACTACATGATTCCAAATGTGTTATTTCATAGTGTTGATGTCTTCAGTATTATTCTACAATGTAGAAAATAGTAAAAATACACTTTTGACATATATATATATATATCTCCCTCTCTCTCTGTCTCTCACTCTCTCTCACACACACACATACACACATGCATTCAAGTAAAAATACACACTCTCACACACACACACTCAATATACTGTATGAATACTGACAGTCTGAGCCTCGACCCTGTAAGATCTATCTTTTTAGTATTAATCTGTTGAGTAAAAATGTATTATTGCCAGTCATAATAATCATAAAAGCTATAAATCAGTATAAATATTCAGCCAGCTCAGATGAGAATGATAAAATAAGTATAATCATTTGAATTCAGGTGAACACACACATCCTAAATCTTCCCATTGACACATGATTCAAAATCCTTCTATCCATAATGTGTAAATCCATTCATCTCTATTTTGTCTCAAACTATAGAATAGATATGTAAACCCTCATGATTTGTAATACATGTTTGAAGCTTATGAGAGAATCTTCCACAATGTGAGCATTTTGGTTTGGTTTCAAACAATAAGATCTATGTGAAGTGCAGGTAACATGAGTCCTAACAGATAACGTCCACTCATGAGTCATTTAACAGTTAACGTCCCACTCATGAGTCATTTACCAGTTAACATCGTACTCATGAGTCATTTACCAGTTAACATCGTACTCATGAGTCATTTACCGGTTAACATCGCACTCATGAGTCATTTACCAGTTAACATCCCACTCGTGAGTCATTAACCAGTTAACATCCCACTCATGAGTCATTTACCAGTTAACATCGTACTCATGAGTCATTTACCGGTTAACATCGCACTCATGAGTCATTTACCAGTTAACATCCCACTCGTGAGTCATTTACCAGTTAACATCCCACTCATGAGTCATTTACCAGTTAACGTCCCACTCATGAGTCATTTAACAGTTAACGTCCCACTCATGAGTCATTTACCAGTTAACGTCCCACTCATGAGTCATTTAACAATAAACGTCCCACTCATGAGTCAGTTAACGTCCCACTCATGAGTCATTTAAAAGTTAACGTCCCACTCATGAGTCATTTACCAGTTAACATCCCACTCATGAGTCATTTACCAGTTAAAGTCCCACTCATGAGTCATTTACCAGTTAACATCCCACTCATGAGTCATTTACCAGTTAACGTCCCACTCATGAGTCATTTAACAGTTAACATCCCACTCATGAGTCATTTACCAGTTAACGTCCCACTCATGAGTCATTTAACAATAAACGTCCCACTCATGAGTCAGTTAACGTCCCACTCATGAGTCATTTAAAAGTTAACGTCCCACTCATGAGTCATTTACCAGTTAACATCCCACTCATGAGTCATTTACCAGTTAAAGTCCCACTCATGAGTCATTTACCAGTTAACATCCCACTCATGAGTCATTTACCAGTTAACATCCCACTCATGAGTCATTTACCAGTTAAAGTCCCACTCATGAGTCATTTACCAGTTAACATCCCACTCATGAGTCATTTACCAGTTAACGTCCCACTCATGAGTCAGTTAACGTCCCACTCATGAGTCATTTAAAAGTTAACGTCCCACTCATGAGTCATTTACCAGTTAACATCCCACTCATGAGTCATTTACCAGTTAAAGTCCCACTCATGAGTCATTTACCAGTTAACATCGCACTCATGAGTCATTTACCAGTTAACATCCCATCCATGAGTCATTTACCAGTTAACATCGCACTCATGAGTCATTTACCAGTTAACATCGCACTCATGAGTCATTTACCAGTTAACATCGCACTCATGACTTCTTCAACAGTTAATGTCCCACTCATGAGTCATTTAACAGTTAACGTCCCACTCATGAGTCATTTAACAGTTAACGTCCCACTCATGAGTCATTTACCAGTTAACATCGCACTCATGAGTCATTTACCGGTTAACATCGCACTCATGAGTCATTTACCAGTTAACATCGCACTCATGAGTCATTTACCGGTTAACATCGCACTCATGAGTCATTTACCAGTTAACATCCCACTCGTGAGTCATTTACCAGTTAACATCCCACTCATGAGTCATTTACCAGTTAACGTCCCACTCATGAGTCATTTACCAGTTAACGTCCCACTCATGAGTCATTTAACAATAAACGTCCCACTCATGAGTCAGTTAACGTCCCACTCATGAGTCATTTAAAAGTTAACGTCCCACTCATGAGTCATTTACCAGTTAACATCCCACTCATGAGTCATTTACCAGTTAAAGTCCCACTCATGAGTCATTTACCAGTTAACATCGCACTCATGAGTCATTTAACAGTTAACATCCCACTCATGAGTCATTTAACAGATAACGTCCCACTTATGAGTCATTTAACGGTTAACGTCCCACTCATGAGTCATTTAACGGTTAACGTCTCACTCATGAGTCATTTAACAGTTAACATCACACTCATGAGTCATTTAACAGTTAACGTCCCACTCATGAGCCCTTTAACAGTTAACGTCCCACTCATGAGTCATTTAACAGTTAACATCCCACTCATGAGTCATTTAACAGTTAACATCCCACTCATGAGTCATTTAACAGTTAACGTCCCACTCATGAGCCCTTTAACAGTTAACGTCCCACTCATGAGCCCTTTAACAGTTAACGTCCCACTCATGAGTCATTTAACAGTTAACATCCCACTCATGAGTAATTTAACAGTCAACATCCCACTCATGAGTCATTTAACAGTTAACGTCCACTCATGAGTCATTTAACAGTTAACGTCCCACTCATGAGTCATTTACCAGTTAACGTCCCACTCATGAGTCATTTAACAGTTAACGTCCCACTCATGAGTCATTTAACTGTTAACGTCCCACTCATGAGTCATTTAACAATAAACGTCCCACTCATGAGTCATTTAACAATAAACGTCCCACTCATGAGTCAGTTAACGTCCCACTCATGAGTCATTTAAAAGTTAACGTCCCACTCATGAGTCATTTACCAGTTAACATCGCACTCATGAGTCATTTACCAGTTAAAGTCCCACTCATGAGTCATTTACCAGTTAACATCGCACTCATGAGTAATTTACCAGTTAACATCCCATCCATGAGTCATTTACCAGTTAACATCGCACTCATGAGTCATTTACCAGTTAACATCGCACTCATGAGTCATTTACCAGTTAGCATCGCACTCATGAGTCATTTACCAGTTAACATCGCACTCATGAGTAATTTACCAGTTAACATCCCATCCATGAGTCATTTACCTGTTAACATTGCACTCATGAGTCATTTACCAGTTAACATCGCACTCATGAGTCATTTACCAGTTAACATTGCACTCATGAGTCATTTACCAGTTAGCATCGCACTCATGAGTCATTTACCAGTTAACATCGCACTCATGACTTCTTCAACAGTTAATGTCCCACTCATGAGTCATTTAACAGTTAACGTCCCACTCATGAGTCATTTAACAGTTAACATCCCACTCATGAGTCATTTAACAGTTAACGTCCCACTCATGAGTCATTTAACAGTTAACGTCCCACTCATGAGTCATTTAACAGTTAACGTCCCACTCATGAGTCATTTAACAGTTAATGTCACACTCATGAGTCATTTAACAGTTAACGTCCCACTCATGAGTCATTTAACGTTCCGCTCATGAGTCATTTAACAGTTAACATCCCACTCATGAGTCATTTAACAGATAACGTCCCACTTATGAGTCATTTAACAGATAACGTCCCACTCATGAGTCATTTAACAGTTAACATCACACTGATGAGTCATTTAACAGTTAACGTCCCACTCATGAGCCCTTTAACAGTTAACGTCCCACTCATGAGTCATTTAACAGTTAACATCCCACTCATGAGTCATTTAACAGTTAACGTCCCACTCATGAGCCCTTTAACAGTTAACGTCCCACTCATGAGCCCTTTAACAGTTAACGTCCCACTCATGAGTCATTTAACAGTTAACATCCTACTCATGAGTCATTTAACAGTTAACGTCCACTCATGAGTCATTTAACAGTTAACGTCCCACTCATGAGTCATTTACCAGTTAACGTCCCACTCATGAGTCATTTAACAGTTAACGTCCCACTCATGAGTCATTTAACTGTTAACGTCCCACTCATGAGTCATTTAACAATAAACGTCCCACTCATGAGTCATTTAACAATAAACGTCCCACTCATGAGTCATTTAACAATAAACGTCCCACTCATGAGTCATTTAACTGTTAACGTCCCACTCATGAGTCATTTAACAATAAACGTCCCACTCATGAGTCATTTAACTGTTAACGTCCCACTCATGAGTCCTTTTCAGAAGCAACACAGCAACAGCAACAGTTGGAATCACAGAATACACGTATCCTGATGTAACCTGCAGAACGCTTTATAATCCCCTGGATTCCGGGACATTGACATTCTTCTATTCTGCATAATGTACATCATCAACAGTTGCAGACATTACAAATGAAACCTAAACATAAACCAGTAAACATCAAGTTGATGAAGGGTCTTTCCAAATCATTCCACTCCATACTTCTTCAGTTACCTAAATTGGTGGCGCGTGATTGGATGGTGACCCTTCTGTGCAGTGGCTCCTCTGTGCTCCGATTGGCCACCAGCTCCTGCAGCTGCAGTGCCCCTCCACCAATGAAACAAAAGGCTGGGCACACAGGGGCAGAGCAATCCACATGCCCCCCCCACAGGGTACGCAGCGAGTGGGCGTCGTAGAACGTGACCCGCCCCTTTTCGAAGTCCAGACAAACCCCGAGGCGCGGGGGCAGGGGGGCAGTAGGAGGGCCATGGTTGTTCCCATGGGTACTGTGGTGTAAGTTTGCTGCCCCCTGGGGTAAGAGGACCTTGCCCATGCCCATGGTGAGGAAGCAGAAGGGAGGGGAGGAGTCTGGGGAATCCTCAGCCCCACTGTCATGGCCACTGTCTGGGTCATAGCTGGAGAGAGGGAAGGGGTCGGGGAGGGGGAGAGAGAGGAGGAACGGGAAGAGAGAAGGGGGACGGGGAGTGAGGAAGAGGGAGGACGGGGGAGACTGAGTTTACTTGGTTAGTTTTAGTGTCATTGGAACCACTTCTTTACTACCCCCTACCTCTACCTCCCTCCATCTGTCCCCCTACCTCTACCTCCCTCTGTCCCCCTACCTCTACCTCCCTGTCCCCCTCCCTCTCCATCCCTACCTCTACCTCAATCTGTCCCCCTACCTCCCTGTCCCCCTCCCTCTCCATCCCTATCTCTACCTCCCTCTCCATCCCTACCTCTACCTCCCTCTGTCCCCCTACCTCTACCGCTATCTGTCCCCCCCCTACCTATATTTCCCTCTGTCCCCCTACCTCTACCTCTATCTGTCCCCCTTCCCTCTCCATCCCTACCTCTACCTCCCTGTCCGCACCCCCTCTCTCCATCCCTACCTCTACCTCTCTCTGTCCGCCCTCCCTCTCCATCCCTACCTCTACCTCCCTCTGTCCCCCTACCTCTACCTCCCTGTCCCCCTCCCTCTCCATCCCTCCCTCTACCTCCCTCTGTCCCCCTCCATCCCTCCCTCTACCTCCCTCTGTCCCCCCCTCCCTCTCCATCCCTCCCTCTACCTCCCCCTCTCCTCTCTCACCGGGGGCTGGCCATGTCCTGGGGAAGGTGGAACCACTCCTGGAGCTTGGCCTCCTGTCCAACTCCCACCTGAGGAACGCAGAGAGAAAAATGACAAATTCGATTGAGTAAGTTACACACACCCACGCATGTATGGACACACACACACAAAATCTCTATTTCTCACCTTGACCAGGTAGGAGCCGGGCTCCACCGAGCATGCCCAGTAGTGCCTTCCCTGGGTGATGGCCAGGTCGCCTATGAGGAGGTCAGAGGTCAGGTGACAGGAAGTGAGGGAGCGGTCAGCGGCCTGCAGAAGGGAGAGGCCGGGCACGCTGCGGGCATACGTCTGTCCTTTACCAAGGGCCAGTCGGTCAGCATGCAAACCCCAGCGAGAGTCCAGAGAGAAACACAACACTGACAGAGGAGGGAGAGGGGGAGGAGGGAGAGGGGGAGGAGAGGGAGAGGGGGAGGGGAAGGAGAGGGGGAGGAGGAGAGGGTGAGGGAGAGGGGGAGGAGGGAGAGAGGGAGGAGGGGGAGGAGGGGAGGAGGAGAGAGGAGAGGAGGAGGAGGGGGGAGGGGGAGGAGGAGGAGGAGGGGGAGGAGGGAGAGGAGAAGAGGGTGAGGGAGAGGGGGAGGGGGAGGAGGGAGAGGGGGAGAGGGGGAGGAGGAGGAGAGGGGAGAGGGGAGGAGGTGAGGGGAGGAGGAGGAGGAGGAGAGGGTGAGGGGGAGGAGGAGAGGGGGAGGAGAGGGAGAGGGGAGGAGGAGGAGAGGGAGAGGGGGAGGAGGAGGAGAGGGAAAGGGGGAGGAGGAGGAGAGAAGGAGAGGGGGAGGAGGAGGAGAGGGGGAGGAGGAAGAGGAAGAGGAGAGGGTGAGGGGGAGGAGGGGGAGAGGGGGAGGAGGAGGGAGGGAGAGGAGGAGGAGGAGGGGGGGAGGAGGAGGAGGGAGAGGGGGAGGGGGAGGGAGGAGGGAGAGGGGAGGAGAGGGAGAGGGGGAGGAGGAGGAGAGGGAGAGGGGAGGAAGAGGAGGGACAGTGAGAGGAGGAGGAGGAGGAGGAGGGAGAAGAGGATGTAGAGGAGAGGTAGGGGAAGAGGAAGAGGATGGAGAAGGAGAGGGGGAGGAAGGGGAAGGGTTTGATATAGCATCAGGGAGAGGAGCAGAGGAGCAGACCTGCTTACATCTACAGGAAACTGATGTATTCTGGAGGAATAAATACACCCCAGGAAAGAGAGGGAACGAGGAGAATAAGTACACCCCAGGAAAGAGAGGGAATGAGGAGAATAAATACACCCCAGGAAAGAGAGGGAATGAGGAGAATAAATACACCCCAGGAAAGAGAGGGAACGAGGAGAATAAATACACCCCAGGAAAGAGAGGGAACGAGGAGAATAAATACACCCCAGGAAAGAGAGGGAACGAGGAGAATAAATACACCCCAGGAAAGAGAGGGAACGAGGAGAATAAATACACCCCAGGAAAGAGAGGGAATGAGGAGAATAAATACACCCCAGGAAAGAGAGGGAATGAGGAGAATAAATACACCCCAGGAAAGAGAGGGAATGAGGAGAATAAATACACCCCAGGAAAGAGAGGGAACGAGGAGAATAAATACACCCCAGGAAAGAGAGGGAACGAGGAGAATAAATACACCCCAGGAAAGAGAGGGAAAGGAGAATAAATACACCCCAGGAAAGAGAGGGAATGAGGAGAATAAATACACCCCAGGAAAGAGAGGGAATGAGGAGAATAAATACACCCCAGGAAAGAGAGGGAACGAGGAGAATAAATACACCCCAGGAAAGAGAGGGAACGAGGAGAATAAATACACCCCAGGAAAGAGAGGGAATGAGGAGAATAAATACACCCCAGGAAAGAGAGGGAATGAGGAGAGCAGGAAATAAGAGAGAGAGAGAGTTCTAAAGAGGGAGAGAAACCTAGCCCAATAAAGGTACGACTGCTGATCACTGATCAGGTTTTGAGAAATTAATAAACAAATCTCCTTTAGTGAGTCACATGAACACTTAATAACACAGGAGACTGGGGGAGTGTTTATACAGTATGGACAGTGTAAGGACAGAGAGGGAGAAATATGGATGAGGAGAGAGAGAGAGAGAGGTAGGAGAAGGACAGAGAGGGAGAGATGTTGAGAGAGAGAGAGAGACAGAGAGGTAGGAGAAGGACAGAGAGGGAGAGATGTTGATGAAGAGAGAGAGAGAGAGACGTAGGAGAAGGACAGAGAGGGAGAGATGTTGAGAGAGAGAGAGAGAGAGATAGGAGAAGGACAGAGAGGGAGAGATGTTGAGAGAGAGAGAGAGACAGAGAGGTAGGAGAAGGACAGAGAGGGAGAGATGTTGATGAAGAGAGAGAGAGAGAGGTAGGAGAAGGACAGAGAGGGAGAGATGTTGATAAAGAGAGAGAGAGAGAGGTAGGAGAAGGACAGAGAGGGAGGTAGGAGAAGGACAGAGAGGGAGATGTTGATAGAGAGAGGTAGGAGAAGGACAGATTCAGAGATGTTGATAAAGAGAGGTAGGAGAAGGACAGAGAGGGAGAGATGTTGATAGAGAGAGAGAGAGGTAGGAGAAGGACAGAGAGGGAGAGATGTTGATAAAGAGAGAGAGAGAGGTAGGAGAAGGACAGAGAGGGAGATGTTGATAGAGAGAGAGGAGAGGACAGATTCAGAGATGTTGATGAAGAGAGGTAGGAGAAGGACAGAGAGGGAGAGATGTTGATAGAGAGAGAGAGAGAGAGAGAGAGAGAGAGAGAGAGGTAGGAGAAGGACAGAGAGTGGGATGGTAGGATTCTTCTGAGATGAATCAAGTACAGAGGGTTAGCAAGGTGAAAGAGAGGAAGGAGAGATAGGGAGAAAAAGGGATGGAGGGATGGAGAGAGGGTGGAGGGATGGAGAGAGGGTGGATGGATGGAGAGAGGATGGAGGGATGGAGAGAGGATGGGGATGGAGAGAGGATGGGGATGGAGAGAGGATGGAGGGATGGAGAGAGGATGGGGGATGGGGGAGAGATGGGGATGGAGAGAGATGGGGGATGGAGAGAGGATGGAGGGATGGAGAGAGAGGAGGATGGAGAGAGGATGGGGATGGAGAGATGGAGAGAGGAGAGAGGATGGAGAGGAGAGGATGGGGGATGGAGAGAGGATGGAGGGATGGAGAGAGGATGGGGATGGAGAGAGGATGGGGATGGAGAGAGGATGGGGGAGATGGGGAGAGAGGATGGAGGGATGGAGAGAGGATGGGGGATGGAGAGAGGACGGAGGGATGGAGAGAGGATGGAGGGATGGAGAGAGGATGGGGGATGGAGAGAGGATGGGGATGGAGAGAGGATGGAGGGATGGAGAGAGGATGGGGGATGAAGAGAGGATGGAGGGATGGAGAGAGGATGGAGGGATGGAGAGAGGATGGGGATGGAGAGAGGATGGAGGGATGGAGAGAGGATGGAGGGATGGAGAGAGGATGGAGAGAGGATGGAGAGAGGATGGAGGGATGGAGAGAGGATGGGGGATGGAGAGAGGATGGGGGATGGAGAGAGGATGGACGGATGGAGAGAGGATGGAGAGAGGACGGAGGGATGGAGAGAGGATGGGGATGGAGAGAGGATGGGGATGGAGAGAGGATGGACAGATGGACGAGATGGAGAGAGGATGGAGGGATGGAGAGAGGATGGGGGATGGAGAGAGGATGGGGATGGAGAGAGGATGGATGGATGGAGAGAGGATGGAGGGATGGAGAGAGGATGGAGGGATGGAGAGAGGACGGAGGGATGGAGAGAAGATGGACGGATGGAGAGAGGATGGATGGATGGAGAGAGGATGAGGGATGGAGAGAGGGCCGGGGGGTGGAGCTGGGTTGCAGAACAGAGGGAGTGGAGTTATGCAGAGAGAAGATGAGGGAATTGAGAAGGTGAAGGGATGGATTGGGACAAAAGAGGTATTGACTTTGTTAGACAATTCCCCAACAATAATTGTATCATGAATTTCGTAAGTACGTGTCTATGTGTGTGTCTCACCTGGTGCGGGTGGTGTGTGCAGGTAAACCTCTTCGCTGTACTCTCCAAACCCCGCCTTATTGCTTCCTTTCACCCTTAACACATACACACTGTCCATCTCCAGCCTGTCAATCACAGCACTAGTCCCGCCCACCTCCTCCAGGCGTTGCCACACCAGTGGAGCATTGGGACTCCTGACCTCTCCTCCCCAGCCTGCCTCGGTCAATCCCATTCGCCGCTGGAACTCCACGGAGAAGTGCCAGGCAGGGGCGGAGTCCTGGGGGAGTCGCCAGCACAGGAACAGCTGGTCATAGGCCAGCGTGCGCTGAGTGTCAATCACAGGAGCCAATGGGGCTGTAGCAGGGGCGGGGCAGAGAAGAAAAGGGAGTTATATTGGTGGTTGGGATGAGTTAGCTTTCAGATCTAACCTCTTACACGGACAGACCTCTTATGTATCCCATGCTGCTGATGAGTTTCACTTCTCTGGAGGCGTCCATGTGGAAGTGTCTGAAGGAGGGATCAGCCGAGAGAGAGAAACACTGCAGATTCTCTATGGCTTTCACCAGCCTGGAGAGAGAGAAAGAGAGAGAGTCAGAGACAGAGAAAAAGAGAGAGAGAGAAAATAGAAACGGGGAGAGAGAAAGTATAGAGGGGGCAGGGCTGGTAAGTGTTAAGTGTTGATATTGCACCTGTTATTTACCCACGGTGTGTGTGTGCGCGTGCACATGTGTGTCTTGCATCTACCACCCGTACCTGTTGTGGGTGATTCGTGCGGCCTGTACGAAGCAGGGTTGGTCGGTCTCTTTGAGCAGCTCCTGTGTGTAGGCCATTAAACCGCCGTGCTCCTGCAGACCCCTCCTCTCAGACACCTGGGCCGACAGGGCCTCCCCCCTCCTCAGCCGGGCCCCCTCCAGGGCCAGGGTCAACGCTCCCTGTCGCTCCACTAGAGACGCCCCCAGCTCCCTCACAGACTGGGACAACTGCTCCCTCGCCAACGCACTGTTCAACTAGAGAGGGAGAGAGAGGGGGGGAAGGGAGGGGGTAGAGGGAGAGAGAGAGGGGGGAATGGAGAGGGTAGAGGGAGAGAGGGGGAAGGGAGGGGGTAGAGGGAGAGAGAGGGGGGAGAAGGGAGGGGGTAGAGGGAGAGAGAGGGGGGAGTGAGGGGGTAGAGGGAGAGAGAGGGGGTGGAGAGGGTAGAGGGAGAGAGAGAGGGGGGGGTAGAGGGAGAGAGAGGGGGGTGGAGAGGGTAGAGGGAGAGAGAGGGGGAGGGGGGTAGAGGGAGAGAGAGGGGGAAGGGAGGGGGTAGAGGGAGAGAGGGGGGGGAAGGGAGGGGGTAGAGGGAGAGAGAGAGGGGGGAGAAGGGAGGGGGTAGAGGGAGAGAGAGAGGGGGAGAAAGGAGGGGTAGAGGGAGAGAGAGGGGTTTAAGGGGATGTGGTAGAGGGAGAGAGAGGGGGAGAAGGGAGAGGGTAGAGGGAGAGAGAGGGGGAGAAGGGAGGGGGTTGAGGGAGAGAGAGGGGGTGGAGAGGGTAGAGGGAGAGAGAGAGGGGGAGAAGGGAGAGGGTAGAGGGAGAGAGAGGGGGAGAAGGGAGGGGGTAGAGGGAGAGAGAGAGGGGGAGAAGGGAGGGGGTAGAGGGAGAGAGAGGGGGTTTAAGGGGATGTGGTAGAGGGAGAGAGAGGGGGTGGAGAGGTTAGAGGGAGAGAGAGGGGGAGGGGGAAGGGAGGGGGTAGAGGGAGAGAGAGGGGGGAAGAAGGGAGGGGGTAGAGGAGAGAGAGGGGGAGAAGGGAGGGGTAGAGGGAGAGAGAGAGGGGTGGGTGGAGAGGGTAGAGGGAGAGAGAGAGGGGGAGAAGGGAGAGGGTAGAGGGAGAGAGAGGGGGGAGAGAAGGGAGGGGGTAGAGGGAGAGAGAGAGGGGGTGGAGAGGGTAGAGGGAGAGAGAGAGGGGGAGAAGGGAGAGGGTAGAGGGAGAGAGGGGGGAGAAGGGAGGGGGTAGAGGGAGAGAGAGAGGGGGAGAAGGGAGGGGGTAGAGGGAGAGAGAGGGGGTTTAAGGGGATGTGGTAGAGGGAGAGAGGGGGATGTAGAGGGTAGAGGGAGAGAGAGGGGGAGGGAGGGGGTAGAGGGAGAGAGAGGGGGGAGAAGGGAGGGGGTAGAGGGAGAGAGAGGGGGGTGGAGAGGGTAGAGGGAGAGAGAGAGGGGGAGAAGGGAGAGGGTAGAGGGAGAGAGAGGGGGAGAGAAGGGAGGGGGTAGAGAGAGAGAGGGGGGAGAAGGGAGGGGGTAGAGGGAGAGAGAGGGGGTTTAAGGGGATGTGGTAGAGGGAGAGAGAGGGGGAATGGAGAGGGTAGAGGGAGAGAGAGGGGGAAGAAGGGAGGGGGTAGAGGAGAGTGAGAGAGTGTGGGGGAGGGGAGAAGAAGGGAAGGGGTAGAGGGAGAGAGAGGGTGGGGGAGAAGATGGGAGGGGGTAGAGGGAGGGAAAGAAGAGCATGAAGGTTATACTGTGATGGAGAGAAAGAGGCAATCGAAGGATAGAGGGAAGAAAGTAATGGATTGGACGAAAGAGAGACAGAAAGGATGGAGAGAGAATTTACCTCCAAGTGTGTGATGGCACTCTCCAGCTGAGTTATCTGAGCCTTTACTGTGTCCTGATTGGCCAGAATGTAGTTGATCTCCTTGGTGATTTTGTCCTCAGGTGTTAAGAGAGACAGATGACAATATCAGCAAGCAAACATGTAGTTTCATGGTTTAACAGGCAGGCAGGAGGCAGGCAGACAGACAGACAGACAGGCAGGCAGGCAGGCAGGCAGGCAGACAGACAGACAGACAGACAGACAGACAGACAGACAGACAGACAGACAGACAGACAGACAGACAGACAGACAGACAGACAGACAGACAGACAGACAGACAGACAGACAGACAGACAGACACCTTTAGTGCCTGGCAGGCCTGTGCGATGGGCGCCACCTTGTGGCCGTGGTGGACTCTGTGGAGCTTACAGACAGGACACAGCAGCCTCTGGCAGGAGCGACAGTACCACAACAACCTCTCCTGCTCATGCTCCAGACACGTTAGGACCTAATAGGGGAGAACGGGGGAGAGGAGAGAGGGCAAGAGGAGAGAGGGGGGAAGGAGGAGAGGGCAAGAGAGGAGGAGAGGAGAGAGGGGGAAGGAGGAGAGGGCAAGAGGGGAGGGGGAGAAGGAGGAGAGGAGAGAGGGCAAGAGGGGAGGGGGGAGAAGGAGGAGAGGGGAGGGGGGAGAAGGAGGAGAGGGGGAGAAGGAGGAGAGGGGAGGGGGAGAAGGAGGAGAGGAGAGAGGGCAAGAGGGGAGGGGGAGAAGGAGGGGAGGAGAGAGGGCAAGAGGGGTGGGCAGGGAGGAGAGAGGAAGAAGATATAACAGGAGGAGGAAGAAAAGGAGGTCACCAGCCAAACTCACAGAGAGTCACTGTGGAGGAAACACATGAAGGAGAGAGAGAGAGGTACAGTAGGGGAAACAGTTGAAGGAGAGAGAGAGAGGTACAGTAGGGGAAACAGTTGAAGGAGAGAGAGAGGTACAGTAGGGGAAACAGTTGAAGGAGAGAGAGAGGTACAGTAGGGGAAACAGTTGAAGGAGAGAGAGAGGTAGGGGAAACAGTAAGGGGAGAGAGGTAAACAGTTGAAGGAGAGAGAGAGGTACAGTAGGGGAAACAGTTGAAGGAGAGAGAGAGGGACTGTAGGGGAAACAGGTGAAGGAGAGAGAGAGAGGGACTGTAGGGGAAACAGTTGAAGGAGAGAGAGAGAGGTACTGTAGGGGAAACAGTTGAAGGAGAGAGAGAGAGGTACAGTAGGGGAAACAGGTGAAGGAGAGAGAGAGAGGTACAGTAGGGGAAACAGGTGAAGGAGAGAGAGAGAGGTACAGTAGGGGAAACAGTTGAAGGAGAGAGAGAGAGGTACAGTAGGGGAAACAGTTGAAGGAGAGAGAGAGGTACAGTAGGGGAAACAGTTGAAGGAGAGAGAGAGAGGTACTGTAGGGGAAACAGTTGTAGGAGAGAGAGAGAGAGACTGTAGGGGAAACAGGTGAAGGAGAGAGAGAGAGGGACTGTAGGGGAAACAGTTGAAGGAGAGAGAGAGAGGTACTGTAGGGGAAACAGTTGAAGGAGAGAGAGAGAGGGACTGTAGGGGAAACAGTTGAAGGAGAGAGAGAGAGGTACTGTAGGGGAAACAGTTGAAGGAGAGAGAGAGGTACAGTAGGGGAAACAGGTGAAGGAGAGAGAGAGAGGTACAGTAGGGGAAACAGGTGAAGGAGAGAGAGAGAGGTACAGTAGGGGAAACAGTTGAAGGAGAGAGAGAGAGGTACAGTAGGGGAAACAGTTGAAGGAGAGAGAGAGGTACAGTAGGGGAAACAGGTGAAGGAGAGAGAGAGAGGTACAGTAGGGGAAACAGGGAAGGAGAGAGAGAGATGTACAGTAGGGGAAACAGGTGAAGGAGAGAGAGAGAGGGACTGTAGGGGAAACAGTTGAAGGAGAGAGAGAGGTACAGTAGGGGAAACAGTTGAAGGAGAGAGAGAGGTACAGTAGGGGAAACAGGTGAAGGAGAGAGAGAGAGAGGTACAGTAGGGGAAACAGGTGAAGGAGAGAGAGAGAGGTACAGTAGGGGAAACAGGTGAAGGAGAGAGAGAGAGGTACAGTAGGGGAAACAGTTGAAGGAGAGAGAGAGAGGGACTGTAGGGGAAACAGGTGAAGGAGAGAGAGAGAGGGACTGTAGGGGAAACAGGTGAAGGAGAGAGAGAGGGACTGTAGGGGAAACAGGTGAAGGAGAGAGAGAGAGAGAGAGAGGGGACTGTAGAGGAAACAGATGAAGGAGAGAGAGAGAGGGACTGTAGAGGTCACAGGTGAAGGAGAGAGAGAGGGACTGTAGAGGAAACAGGTGAAGGAGAGAGAGAGAGGGACTATAGGGGAAACAGGTGAAGGAGAGAGAGAGAGAGAGAGAGAGAGGGACTGTAGAGGAAACAGGTGAAGGAGAGAGAGAGGTACAGTAGGGGAAACAGTTGAAGGAGAGAGAGAGAGAGACTGTAGGGGAAACAGGTGAAGGAGAGAGAGAGAGGGACTGTAGGGGAAACAGGTGAAGGAGAGAGAGAGAGAGAGAGAGAGAGAGAGAGAGAGAGAGACTGTAGAGGAAACAGGTGAAGGAGAGAGAGAGAGGGACTGTAGAGGTCACAGGTGAAGGAGAGAGAGAGAGGGACTGTAGAGGTCACAGGTGAAGGAGAGAGAGAGGGACTGTAGGGGAAACAGGTTAAGGAGAGAGAGAGAGCGAGAGAGAGAGAGAGAGAGGGACTGTAGAGGAAACAGGTGAAGGAGAGAGAGAGAGGGATTGTAGAGGTCACAGGTGAAGGAGAGAGAGAGAGAGAGAGAGAGAGAGAGAGAGAGAGGGACTGTAGAGGAAACAGGTGAAGGAGAGAGAGAGGTACAGTAGAGGAAACAGTTGAAGGAGTGAGAGAGAGGGACTATAGGGGAAACAGGTGAAGAGAGAGAGAGAGAGAGAGAGAGAGAGAGAGAGAGAGGGACTGTAGAGGAAACAGGTGAAGGAGAGAGAGAGAGGGACTGTAGAGGTCACAGGTGAAGGAGAGAGAGAGGGGGGACTGTAGGGGAAACAGTTGAAGGAGAGAGAGAGAGGGACTGTAGGGGAAACAGGTGAAGGAGAGAGAGAGAGAGGGACTGTAGGGGAAACAGGTGAAGGAGAGAGAGAGGGACTGTAGGGGAAACAGGTGAAGGAGAGAGAGAGAGAGAGAGAGAGAGGACTGGACTGTAGAGGAAACAGGTGAAGGAGAGAGAGAGAGGGACTGTAGAGGTCACATGTGAAGGAGAGAGAGAGGGACTGTAGAGGAAACAGGTGAAGGAGAGAGAGAGAGGGACAGTTGAAGGAGGAAACAGGTGAAGGAGAGAGAGAGAGAGAGAGAGAGAGAGAGAGGGACTGTAGAGGAAACAGGTGAAGGAGAGAGAGGTACAGTAGGGGAAACAGTTGAAGGAGAGAGAGAGAGGGACTGTAGGGGAAACAGGTGAAGGAGAGAGAGAGAGGGACTGTAGGGGAAACAGGTGAAGGAGAGAGAGAGAGAGAGAGAGAGAGAGAGAGAGAGAGAGAGAGAGAGAGGGACTGTAGAGGAAACAGGTGAAGGAGAGAGAGAGAGGACTGTAGAGGTCACAGGTGAAGGAGAGAGAGAGGGACTGTAGAGGTCACAGGTGAAGGAGAGAGAGAGGGACTGTAGGGGAAACAGGTGAAGGAGAGAGAGAGAGAGAGAGAGAGAGAGAGAGAGAGAGAGAGAGGGACTGTAGAGGAAACAGGTGAAGGAGAGAGAGAGAGGGATTGTAGAGGTCACAGGTGAAGGAGAGAGAGAGAGAGAGAGAGAGAGAGAGAGAGAGAGAGAGAGAGAGGGACTGTAGGGGAAACAGGTGAAGGAGAGAGAGAGAGGAACTGTAGAGGTCACAGGTGAAGGAGAGAGAGAGGG